>NW_021636718.1:0-59274 GCF_004799145.2 Neltuma alba
TTTCTACTTATAATTTATTATAGTTTTTTATGTAAAAATCAAATTGCCTTGCTGATCCAAAGGCTATAGAATTTTCAACGTGCTTGCTGGAAACAAAAAAAAACTCCTCCGGTCCTAAATATAAAACCCTTATATCTTTCCGGTTCTAAATATAAAATCTTTATACATAACAATATAAAACCTTTATACGTACTTGTATAAAATTTTATATTTAATATCGGAAGAATAACTTATGCGCACGAACCGATGAGCCAAACAGGCTCATAGTTAGGGGGTGTTTGGCAAAACCAAAACCTAGGTTTTAGAATCACTTTTCCGCAAAATGAGGTAACCTCCGCCACATATTTACTTCGTAATCCGTAAAAGCACTTCTAAAATCATGGTTTGGTTTCTATCCAAACACCCCCTTAGCCTCCCCTCCAAAATCGTTTTTCTTGTGTGTGAGAGATAAGAATTGTCTTTACAAAATTAGCCTTATTCAACAATCATATTTCCCCTCCTAGCTTGTTTCATACAGGGGGAGGGGAGAGAGCGGAGGAAATAAGGATTTTGCTCCTCTTCTCTATAGATTGCTAACCCTTTTAGAAACACACCCTCACACTTCACGCCCTAATATCGCACTGAGCTTTCATCTTGTTCTGTCCGTTGCTCGCTAGCCCAGCGATCATCTCCTCCGCCGCCACCAGTTGCCATCGCAAACGATTTTTCAGTTCAGGTTCCGCCTCTTTACTCTTGTTTTGTTCTGTTTGCTGCTCGTTATCTTTTCCTTCGTCCTTTCTGCTCGTCACTCTCTGCTTATTATTATTATTTTTTTTTGTTCTCTCTGCTTGCTGGTTATCTTTCAATTTCGAGTATTCTAGATGCTTCTCCTAACTTTTCCGCTTGCAATCAGTTTCTTATAACAACCTCCATTTGACCTGAGAATAGGATGCTTTCTTTCTTTCTTTCTTTCTTTTGAAGTTTGAATTGAAGTAACCCCTGTTTCCTACTTTAATTTCACCGTGTGAAACATTTAGTGAGCGTACAAGGGGGTCTGCCTGGCGAGAGCTCCATCTCCTCCTCCTCTTCAACAGCCTCTGTTTTTAACTCTATTTCAATCCCCCCAAAAACTGCAATATTTTTCTCCATTTTCCTGCAACAGCTTCACTTTAGGTGGGTTTTGATTTTATCTATTGTTTTTCAATCATGCTATTGATGCAATAGTTGGGTCTTTCCTGTTGTGCTTAGTGAACCATGGGCTTGATTCATAGTAGCTAAATTCGAAGGCCAGAAAAAAAATTCTCAATATTCGCAGTAAGCTTTTGAATGTGGTGTTGCTATGTATTCCTTTTAACTTTGTCCTTTCTGTCGGTTTCCAAAAGGAGTGTAAAGTCGAGGAGTGCATGAATTGACTTCTTAATCAAATAGTTGCACTTTTGAGGAATGCTTAAAGTTGTGTGAAGTCATGAATAGTTTTTCTCTGTCTTGAAAGCTCAAAATTGGATGTCTTGATTTTCCATATCAATTAACTCTGTTTCACTTCAATTCTAGTCTTCTAGATTGGTTTACTTGACCAGTGGGAACTAATTTGGAAAAAAGAATGAATTGAGACTAGTATGTGTCAGTAATTAACGGCTTAGCAAATAACTTAGTGGTTACAGCTGGGGATTTAAAAAAAAATGTAAATAAAAAAAACAGGTACAAGATCTTTGTTTAGATTATTGGTTTGGGAGTTTTCAGTCTTTTCTAGCTCTGTTGTAGCAGGACTAGGTTCTCCTGGTTATTGAAATTGGTCGGGCATTCTGAAACTCACAAATTTGGTTGGAACTTGTTTCAACGAATTGAAACTTGGAGTTTTACATGGAAGTTGTAACGTCATAATTCTCACGAGAGACGAGAGCTTGTTTCTAGAGGGAGCCTTTTCTAGCTCAATGAATTATTTCTGTGTTGCTTGTTTATCACCTATTAATATGTGGAGTTGCTCAATTGGTTAATGGAAGTTGTAACTTCATACTTTCATGATGGAAATCTCATGGAAGCTCCTTGAAATCATTTCATTATAACCCTGTGGGAAAAAGGTCTTTCATTTTATTCTTTCACTTACTAATTGAAGTGGTTATTGCTGGGTTATCACATTATTGATTTAAATATGTGTGTATGATAAACATTGTTCGGTTTCTTGTTTTTGCCATTCTGGTAGATTATGTTTTGAACAAATTGTTTGTAACTTTCAATCCCTCTTGTTAAACATCTGAGAACTCAATTGATTTGAAGTTGGAAGCGTAAGTAATGATTGCCAATATTTATGCCGATAACAAGATATATAGTGAACTAATTTTTGCAGATTGTTAAATGAAATCAAACTCTGATATAGTTTTTTCATTCTCTTTTATTTGAGTAATTGTACTACTTAGAGGCTGATTCTTTTGCTTCCATCACAGCTGTGTTTTCCTTGTAATTGCATCATGAGTTTACTGGAGGTCATTAAGAATGCTTCAGTCAATCCGAAGCTGCATGATTCACCACCAGACTACCCAATTGTTATAAACACAGATAATATTATCCCAAATTTAAAGCCCGAACGAGAGGAAGAAATAAGCTCATCATCCATCCTAAAACCTCTCACTGGATGGAATATCTCGCAGACTGATGCTGAACAAATTGCTATTGGCAATAAGTTCTTTGTGGAGCTAAAGACAAAGCTCAAGACTAGTGACTTTGATAAGGGCAAGTTTGTCAGTAGTTTGAATTCATACCTTGAAAACATTAGAGACAATGTAGGAGTTTCAAGTGGGATTGATTCGTCCAATAGTGATTATACAAAGATCTTGATTGACAAACTTCATTTTTTCATTGCTAAAAACGTAGCTGGCCTGATTTTGGAAGGGTGTGTTTCTTTGGAGATATGGGAACTAGTTGAGACTTTGATTGTTAATGGTATTATTGAACGTTCTGCTTATTCAAACTTGGTTTCTAGACTAATGGAGAAGAGGAGGTCCGATTTGCTCTGCTTGTGCATCAAGCATGCATTGGATCTTGGATCATCTGAAATGCTCTGCATTCTGAGGTATTTTCTTTCTCCACCAAAAGGTGCTTTTGACAGTATGGAAGTTGTGAGAAAAGAGTGGGAGAGCCAAGCTCTGTTAGCTCTGGAGAAAGCAAAGGATCGCAAGGGAAGGGATTTGCCTTTGGCAAAGGAGGCTGCTGGTTTGCTTATGCTGGCACATGATGGGTTCTCTAGATCTGAGCTTTGCCTGCATTATTTGTTTGCATCATCTAACGCCAATAGAGATATATCGTCTCCTTCATTTAGCAAGTTGAATGGCAAACAGATGATGAGTTTGATTCGGTATTTAACAAAGTGGTTGAGGAAATATCAGAGGTTTCCACAAGTGGGGCCATGTCCAAGTGCCTCAGCAACATTGGGTCTGAAGGCTTGCGATTGGGTTCCTAAGCTTGAAGTCATTGGGAAATGTCTTGGTTTGGTGCTTGATGTGAATTTTGCTTCATTGGTGATGTATCCAGAATTCCATGAGGAGCTGAGATTAGCAGACGACATTGTTAGTTCTTTGACTGATGAAGCCAAATTTTGTTGCACGCTTGCTGAAGTAGCGGACAAATTATTGGGTGAAGCTAAGGGTGGAAAGAAATAAGATTTGCCCTAATATTCGTTACCCTACTGTGCTAGGGCTTTTGTAGAACCAATTCAGTGCGTGTTTAATTAGAAATGAAATTTGCTGCTCGCTTTTGTTTTGCTTTGTTTTTTCAAAATACATCGCATGGTATAGTTCTATATAAATTGCTATATTCGGAACGCAAATTTTTGTTACGAAACAAAAAAAATAAAGACATCCTTAGAAGATTTTCTTGAAGCATGCATTTTCTTTCCTAATTGAGAGATGCGTATCTGGATTGTGTAATTGTATATTAAAAAAATACTGAACGTATGCTTAGCGGAAAGAAAAAAAGTTCTACCCGCGGACTATTCTTGAAATAACTAATCATTTTGGCCACATTTTTTTTTCTCAATTTTTATATCAGTCCCTATAATTTAAATCATTTTATATTAGTCCCTATGTTTTGCCAGTGCATTGTGATTTAGAGTTAATCCTGTTGGGCATATGTTCTTGGGCTAACACTTTTACCCACAGTATCCAAATCACACATGTCCAGCCCAAAATACTTAAACATCACTTAAAATTATTTAGTGGGCTCGAATTGCATTCCCAAATGAATAATCAAAACTAAAATTAGCCCGTTTTTCACAAAACCAAAGTGGCAAATGATTCTAGCAAACGAAAAACTTCTAACAAGAAACCAACATCTTCCAACTCCAGTCACTTGTCTGGCCAATTTTTTAATCTGCATCTCATATATGCTTTGTCCTCTTTTTCTTCCTAAGCTTAACATGATCCAGTTGGCGCTGCCTTCTCTTTTTTTGAGTAGGCAAGCTCACAGAACTTGCGAGCAGGATCAAACCCTGATTCCTTTCGAGTTTTGAGTTTCGAGCTTGCTTTTGCCTTTATTGTGTTTTAGAAAGGTATGTCAGGTTCATGATTATGTTGAGTTAGAAGCCACTTTTATTTAAATACATCAAAATTTTTTGATGTTGTCTATCCGCATGTATGAGTTCAAAGAGCAAATTATAAAATTTAAATATTATAAGGCCTAACCTAACAAAATCAAACTAGAGAGATTGGGTTTTAAAGAAAAAATGTTTTTAGGGACTAGTTTAAAAATTGATGCCAAATCTAGGTCTAAATTATCCCCCCCCCAAATTTTGTCTTCCATGAGCACACAACTTACCATCGAGGACTTTTTTTTTTTCCCCCTATGCATAGATATCCTCTTCTTAAAAAAAATTCTATTTGAAATACTTTCGGATGCTAAATGAAGACACCTCTCGTGGCTGAAATTTAGACCTTGATTTGTTACAATATGAGGGATTAATTTCTTCCACTAAACCTAATTCCCATTAGTTTACTGTTTAGGATTTGAATAAACATAAATCCAAACCACCATAAAACACCAAATCACCAACCTTTTGAGTAACAAAATCAATCTTGAAAGACTAAAAAGGCTTCAATCAACCAACTCACCCACAATAATCTTTTTTCTGCCACACTAAAGAAAGACTAAAGTAATTTATAAGCCATATTTTAGTTTAAAAAGTGACATTTTTTAACCACACGGAAGTGAAACCTAAAACTAATAAGGTCACATTAAACTAAAACAAGTTACTAGTACCAATAGGTTTGGTCTTCATAGCCTTGCCCGATATATGAATAAAAGCCGGTCCGATTTAAGGTAAATGATGGGGACAATACAGAGAACAAGGTGAATCAATGTTTCATAGGTGGGTGGAGAAAGGTGGACTCATCTTTGGAATTATTTTATTGTATTTATATTTAAAGAAGAACATGATAATGAAGAATAGAAATATAGAATTCAATAATATAATCAGTTCAAAACACAAAAATCCAAATCATAGGGCTACTTAGAAACTTACAGACCTGCTCTGCTTGGGCATATCTCAGCATGTTGGGGACTTTAAAGCCTAACAAAGGGTCCACACAACAGAGGCTCATGTGATGATATTTGCATAAGTTTTTTGTTCTTAATTTTGATATTAGATTAAGTTTAGAGCGTCTGGCCTCGTTCTTATCTCTTAACTTTTAAATACAAAATAAAAAAATAAAGCCTAACATTGGTTTTTAATCCTCTTTGTGATGATTCCCAAATGGCAAGCATCTCTGTCCGCCAAAAAAAAAAAAGGGTTTGGTATATGAGAATATGATTGGGAGAACTTTACAGATATTTGTTAAGTAAGCATTTTGAGACCACACAACTTCTTGATCAAGATCTTATCCTTTAAGAAAAGTGATTAAAACTCCTCTATATAACGTAGTAATAGGCTATTTATTAGTTTCATATATAATACACCTGAAGGGTCTTTGATTAGAGTCATGAAAATTTTATTTTTGGTATACGTAAAGTAAAAGATTAATGATATAATACATTTTTGCAATAATACAAGTATTACTTTAATGCACTCCCACCTGCCCTAAATATGAAAAGAAGTAAATGGATTTGATTTAATCATAAATTGTAAGACATCAATTCCCTACTCTTAAATTTATAATTTTGTCCCCTAAACTCTCCCTATTAATTGCATATGCAAAGGAGATTTTTCATTAAAGGAGTGATTTTTTGTGCAAATAGTTGAGAGGGAATATACAATTTTTTTAACAAACAACTACTTGTTAATTATTTTTTAGTACCTTCAAATTAGTTATCTAATTTTTGTATTTAGAATTGAAGGGGTATTTTATTTTGCGTATCAAAGGATTGCATCAATATATTTTACCAAAAAAACGATTAGACTAATATTTGATAAACTTTTTATAATGAATGTCATATCATTATCTTTAGTTGCCTTTGTTGAAAGATGATATTACTTTAAATTAGCGGTGCATATAAAAGAACACTGATTTTTATGTACACATTTCTTAGATCACATAATTTTCATGTTGACACTAAAATAGCCACAACAATATGGTCAACTAAAACAATCCAATTATGCTAAGAATCCAATTATCATAATTAATTTCCGCAGTACAAGCAAGAGGCTTGCATGACTTCACCATATGAGAGATCAAATCAAACAGAAAAGTAAAATAAAATAAAACATCACTATCAAGTGACCCCATTAAGTAATTCCAGTCCCAATATAACTAACCCACAATAATTATCCAGTTCATCAAGGATTAAAAAAAATCAATAATTTTGGGTGAGGACAAGAAGAGGTTGGGAATGCAAAAGTAAAAAGTACAAAGAGAAAGAGAAGGGAGATTCCAAGGTTTCCTGAATAATGTAAGGAACAAGAAGATAAAGGAAGAGAGAGGGGGAGAGAGATTCTGAAACTGAGTTAACTGAAAATCTGTGAATGTGAGATCATGTTGTAAAAGAAAGGCAACAGTACTTTGAGAATTCATCAAAGAAACAGAGTAGGGACAGAGAGAGGTCCAATCCTACATTTGCCAAACACAATATGGTTGGAATATTGCCCCTTCTGCCCCACTTGTTTCTTTCCCCTGCTTTAGCCTATTCCCTCTTTGTCCAAACATTCTCTTCACACCATAAATCACCATCATTATTGTTATATTATTAGTATAGATTACAAAATCTATATGAGCTGCATCATTCATGACTCCTAATATTATAACCATTAAGCTCCTTCACTTGCTAATTATCTAACCTGAATTAGTTGTTATGCTAATTTTACATTAATTTTTTCAAGTATAAAAGCCTTGTCCAAAAATGAGAGGGTTCATGCAGAAAAATTTGTAGTGGGGTTGAGGTTGTTAGAAGCGAAAATGCTATACAGACTATTTACTGAACGGTTAATATTAGTTTACTTAACAGTTATAGTATTTTTGCATTATTTTTGAACCTTCATGTATATTTTTTGTACAATTTTCTTAACTAACATGTTTGTTAAATGATCAATATTAGTTGGCTTAATGGCTATAGCCTTTTTCAGACCATTTTAAAATCTCAATGGTACTTTTATGTCCAAGAAACTTTTATATTTTTAGGTGCCTATGAAAAAATCCTTCAGGAGTATATTTGCACTCTAATTCTTTTTTCAAAAGTAAAAGTTTTGTCCAGGAAGAGAAGGTCAGAATTCTGATGAGGAGCAACAAGATTACAAGAATCACATGGGGCAGATACAAAGTGACAGTGCAAGGGTTGTTTGAGGCCCAGGCAAACAAGATTGTACTTGGTTCTATGGTACTTGTTTTTTTTGCTCAAAGCGTGACACAACATGATTTTACAAGATGGGAATCCCACATGCCCCATTTTCTTGCGGGAGAAAATTGAAAGTCACAAACTTTCTGATCAAGTCCGTGACTTTCTGATCAAATCTCATTAACAATTTCAAAGAAACAAACCTAGTTCTTAATGTAAAGAATCACATAATTTTCACATTGACACAGAAATGGCCCAACAATAAGGTCACCTAAACAATCCATTATCATGCCAAGAATCTAATAGCAATCATTAATCTCTCTTCATTACAAGAAGCCAAGGGGGTAATTTTTTTTTTTTTTGATAAAAAGGACTTAGCTGGTGTCATTGCATCAAATCAAATCAAATCAAACAGAGAAAAACCCTTTATTAAATGGGTTCCTTTTTGTGATGAATATATTCTGCATCAGGTTTGTGATTCAGCAAGGCCCCACACACCAGAACTGAAATGACTCCATTAATGTTAACCCCACTATTGTTGAATTAGTTAACTTATGAGACAATGTAAAAGGATTAAAGGACAAGAGAGAAACAGAGAGAGAGAGAGAGAGAGAGAGATTCCCAGGTTTCCTGAATAGTGTTAAGGCGGAAGAAGATAAAAGGGAAAGGGGAAGATTCTCAGAGCAGAGGCAAACTGTAAAACTGTGAAATGTGTGAGATCATAATGCGTTGGAAGCCCGCAAAAGAAAGAAAACAGGGAAGCATGATGATCATGACATCAAAGAAACAGGGGAGGGACAGAGCTTAAATCATGCATTCGCTAACAGCGTACGCTTGGACTTGACAAACTTGTCTTTTACTGTCTCTGTCTCGCGGATAAATTAACCTGATTTCAAATTTTGCTATGAATATAGGAAGCTAAATACTCCCTCCGTTCCGTAAGAGACATTTGATACTTATGACATGTTCCTATATATAAGAGACACTTAAAAGTTGTCTTTACTTTTTGTGTTGATTTCCTATTTTACCCATATTTATTGTCTCCAACTCACACTCTCTCTCCTTCCCACTTCTCTTTCTTTTAATAATTTACCATTGTTCTCTCTCATTATTAATGAGGGTATTTTTAGAAAAAAATTATACTTTTTACACATTGATTGTTCTTAACTAATTTTAACTATTTTTTTATCAACGTAATTCGGTTATTCGTCTCTTATAATAAGGAACGGAGGGAGTAGTAAACAATTTTTTAAATATATTTATAAATAAATAAAGTATATCCTCATCTCCATAAATTCTTAAAGTGTTAAGTTTCGCCAAATGCCATAAACTATTTTTTCACGGTACATCTACTTGAAAAAAAATATTTCAAGGTATTGAGTAAGTCACAAAATACTTAAAGCTACGATATATATTAGGAAAAATATTTCAAGGTAGTAGATGAAGGTTAATATATTTCCAATACATGAGCATAGTCAAATTTCCTCTGATAAGTATAAAGGTAAATTCTTCCTAATTAGGTTATTATATGTACAAGAGTTACTATTCTTCCAATAATTATAGCCTCATCCCTTCTTTTTTGTCTAATATTCTCTCCAAACAAGAATAATTTACCCACAATTTTATTTTAGTAGATTTTTTAATTACCTGCCTTTAATTTTGAAATGAGACTAGTGGATATTTTAGAAATAGACATGTTTAATTTGCATAATATCAACAAAATTCATAAAAATAGAATTATAGTGAGAGAAAGAGAGAATATTGTGGTCAAAGGTATATTCTTTTGGAGTGATTTTAAAATGATTTGAAATGACATGTTATGAAACTAAAATTTTGATATCATTTTCTCTGCAAAGCACAAAGAGAAAAGTAGAATTCAAGTGATGAGCTGAAGCAAGAAGCACATGGGGGAGGCATGGAGTGCTGAAAAGGTGGAGAGACAGAATGACATACGAAATTCACTTCAGCAGACCAATCAATCTCCCTTGTTTGATTTTATATTGTAACACAGAGTGGATTTTATAAAATTTTAATAGTACTCTATAAAATTTATTAACTAGGGGAAGTTGTTTAGTTAGTTAAGAATATCAAATCAAATATACTTTTATTTTTTTTCTTAATAAAACTATAAAGACTTGATAAAAAGAAAAAAAAAGCTACAAAGATCTAATTAAAATCATATGAGATTATGCAGACTTACAGATTAATTTTTTATTTGAACAAATTACTTTTTTTTCCCCCAACATCTTTAAACTAGTTACTTAGATCTTTTTCTGCCTCAATTTCTTAGGATTCATATGAATAACCTTTCTCATGATATGACGATAGTCATCATATATTATAGGAAAAATTGATCTTTTGATTCTTATAGTTTTCACTCATTTATAATTCAGTCATTATATTTTGACTCAGTACAACTCAGTCCTTATAATTTAAACTCAGTTGTAACTCAGTCTCTGAAATTCGACTCACTGTAATTCAGTCCCTATAGTTTTATCCATTTTATAATTTAGTCGTTGTGTTTTTTAAAAATGAATTTATATGCCTAATAAAAAGAGGGACTAAATTATAAAATGGATAAAAATATAGGAATCGAGTTACAACGAGTCAAATTTCAGAAATTGAGTTATAACCGGACTGAATTGCACCGAGTCAAAGTATAGGGACTGAGTTACAAACGTGTCAAAACTATAAGGACCAAAAAATTAATTTTTCCTATACTATAATGTAAGCATATTTTGCATGATAACCATCTTATGTTATAATATAAGCATATATTCTATGATTTTAGTTTTATATTCTAATGTAATCATGTTTGTTAACCATATAACCACAAGAATATTTTCTCCCATGATAATCATCATTTTTTTAAAAATTTCAAGATATGAATTTATGATCTCATACACTTCAATCCTTATTTTAACCCCTCTATCTCTTTCTTGTCATACTCTTAATTACAAAAAATCAAGCCGTATGCTTATAATGATTTTAGTTCATTTTTACTGTTTATTATCTTTCGCTCATTTTTGTTTTCAACAACAAAAGGGCCACAAGTCGGTGTGATGTTATGGATTATTGGAAACTGATGGGAAAGAAACCTCAGGCAAGCTAAGGTTGTACGTTGTACAATATGTTTCATGTTTTTGCTGACAGAATTTTGCAAGATGGGATGGGAATCCTACATAAATCCATTTTTTTTTGTAGGTGGGAAATTTTAAAGTTACAAGCTTTCACTTTAAAGCCTCTGTGAATCCTCCAATTTTCTTTTTTTGGGGGGCTCTCTTTCTTCTTTCTTCGACTCTTTTCTTTTGCTTTCTTTCTCTTCTGTGACATTCTCTTATCATCCATTGGGGTTTGCCAATTTGGACAATCACGAGTTTTTAAAAAATGCTTAATTATTATTTTATTGAAAAAAAACAGTAGAATTAGTGTGCACAGGGCATTAATAAGTAGCAAGTACTCCTTCAGTCCTTAATATAAGACTTACTTAACTAATTTAAATAGATTAAGTATGTTTAGTTAAATTACCTAATATGATATGTTTTTTCTAAAACACCATAAACATCTTTCTTAATTCTCTCCCTCCCTCTTTTACTTGATTATTATTGGGAATATTAATAGAGTTAATTTGAAAAATGCTAAACATATACAATAGGTTTTACATGTAGGATCAGTATTAATTTTTTAATTAGATCCTATATTAAAAATATAAGAGTATTATTCAATTTACAGAGTACAGTAGATAGGTGAATTATTAAATTATTATTGTATTTAATTACTATCTAGAGAATATTAATACGGGGTAATTTAAAAAAATTGATAAATATAAAAAATGCGTCTTAATTTTAGGATCTAGATCAACTTTTCAATTAGACCATATGTTAAGAAGAATACTTTCTTATGTCAATATCTATTTAACTACTCCCTCTATCCCTTATTATAAAAATTGACTACTAAAATTATGCATTTTGGTATTAGTTAAATTTAGTTAAAAATAATAAATATGTAAAATATAAATATACTTTTTTAATTATACCCTTATTTATAAAGAGAAGTGAAAATTTATTATAGAGAAATAATAAGTGGCATATATTTAAGAAAAATGACTAAAAAGAACATTGAATATAAAAAATTTCAAAAAAGGCAGCCAACACTTCAAAGTGATGGGAAAGAAGAGGAAGCCTGGAGTAAAATTATGAAAATGTGAAAAATGACCAATATGCCTTTAGTTATTCTTAAATAATTTAAGAATAACTAATTTTCTTAATATCAATAAATTAATTAATATTTTTCATATTAAGAAGCGGATGTGGCATTCAAAATTAAATTAACACCCTCACATATTTAATAATCAGTGGGATTTATAACAAGGAAAAAAAAACAAAATACTCATTGAGATTTATTTATTTATTTATTTTTGACAGAAAGTGGGATTTAAATTTAGGTCGCAGGCGTGAGCATGCGCAGCGTTGCGTGCGAGGTAGTAGGGCGCACGTGATGGATAGACCATGGCGCATGGCCCTGAAAACAATACGAGGCTCATGTGCGTCTTTCCCCCGCATGATGCTCCCAGCGGCGAGCCAATCACCTCAATTATTGATTCTCATATATCAAAAAATGGGTGATTTTTTTTTTTAAATTTACACTAATTAAAATTTTAATTTCTCAAATTTTAAATCATAAATTTTAGTCTCTCAAAAAATAAAATGATCAATATTTTTATTAGATTATAAGAACTAAATTTTAGACGAAAAGAAATTTTAGAAACTAAAATCATATTTAATATTCCATCTGATCCTACAAAATGAGTCTTATATTTAGACTGGAAGAGTATTATTATAATATTCCTGAAACTACATTAGTATAAAATACTAATCTTTTAGCCTAAAAACCGCAAAAAACATAAATCAACAATAAGTACATCATATATATGATGAATGATTTTTTTTTAATGGCAATTTGAGTTGGTCAAATTCAAGTATTGTTAGTCTAATTAGTGACAATTTGTGAGAAATGTTTTCTGAATTCGCATAAGCTCAAATCTTTATGTTTATGCAATCAAAATCCTTTTTACCATGATCAAAGCATATTAAAACGCACCACATGATTTTGATTATTATACAAGTAACAATATTAAGGTACACTCTTTTAGTCATATTTATAAGATAAAGAGCGAAAATTTTATATGAATATACAATTTTATTTTTTTATTTATTATCGTGTTGATTTTATTTTTATAAGGTACCACCTCCAGTCCTAATTATAAGAGTTAATTGACTAATTTGAGAAAATTAATGAAAGAAGTTACGCTAGTTATTTGTAATAAATATATGTTATATTTCCTAAAATATCCTTATTAATCAAGTGTATTGGCTAAAACTATAATTATTAGAAGGATTATCTTGAAAAAAATTGAGTAAATATGAGAGACAAAATGGATTGAGATCTTATATTTAGAACCAACATAAAAATCAAACAGAGTCTTATATTAAAAATCGAAGGTAGTATAATGTATATAAAATAAGGATAAAATTAAAAACTTATTTAATTTGAAAGCAGAGTTAATAAAAATTTGTAAGCAAGACACTGTGTAAAAAAATGGACAGATGAGTAAATATGGGTGGGGGGGGGAGAACAAAAGAAAAATAGCGTGACGCTGCTGGGCAAAAAGGTAAAAAGGTACTAACCTGGGGCGAAGATGTCGTGATTTGAACGGCCCCCGGCCAAAAGTAGTCTTCCATGTTACTAGTACTTTATTAAATTAAAAACAATATTATCTTCTTTTTTTTTTTAACAACCTGAGTACTTGACCTTGAATATTATTTGAATATTGTAGCAGCATTGTCCCTGTTCCTTATCATAAAATTCACTTAATTATATCACGTAGTTTAAAAAAATTATTAAAATTAATTAAAAGCAATAAATATGTTGAAAATATATATGTTTTTAAATATGCTCTTATTTTTAAGTAGGTAAGTGTGAGTGAGGAAAAAAAAGAAAGAGAATGTATAAAAAAATAATAATAAGAGATTATATTAATTAAGAGTAAAATGGATAAAAATGTATAAAAAAAAAAGATAATAAGAGTTAAGAGTAAAATGGATAAAAATATATTTATTATTTAGACAAACTAAGACAAAATCTTATAAATAGAAACAAATTAATTTTAAAAAATTAAATCTTATAATAAGATAATAAGAGATGACGAAGTATAGTATTGTCTGGATACTCCTGCCTACATCAGAATCTCGTCCGTTGATAATTTAACATTGAAGTAATGGTCCTTTCACAAGATATGCATATACAGGACACTTGTTTTTCCTACCAAATACAAGGAAACTTGTTTAGTTCTTATCACAATACGGTTTTTTTTTAAATTATACTTCTATTAGATAAGTATTTATGTTTAATGCTTGATAATGTCTCGAATAGAATTTCAATAAGAGCGTACATGTGTTCAATGAAAGAAGAATAACTATACAATTTCTTCTTTCATTGTACAAGAATGTTGGGTATGTTTTTGAGAAAATTGTACTGATATATTTCTCTAATCTTATTTATAGGATACAAAAAAGATATTCTTTGGTTTATTTATAAGACACTAAGAAATTTTTTATATGGATATACAATTTTACCCTTTATTTATTATTGTGTGACTTTATTTATATGAAGTATGATGTATATTGAATAAGAGTAAAGTTGAAAAGTTGTTGAATTTTAAATAAGAGTTATTGAAGTTTAAAATTTTTCTTGGCATGTTGTGAGTGATATAAATAAGATATTGTGAGTGACTTATAAATAGGATGAGAGGAATAATCTGTACCCAATTCCTTATATTTAATAAATGCTACTTCAACTATAATATAAATCAAATTTTATAATACTCCTTTAGTCCTTAATATATGGCCTAATTATTGAGTTGATTTGGATCATATATATAAGACTTATTTCTAATATTTATCAAATTTTTTCAAATCACTCCTATAGATACTCCTTTAACCATAATCAGGTAGAAGAGGGAGAGAGAATATTAAGGAAGATGATTATAGTGTTTTAGGAAAAACATGTTATATTTTTTATAATTAACTAACTTATCTAACTTCTTTAATTTAATTAAATTAGTTAAATAGGTCTTACATTAAGGACTGGAGGAGTACATCACTATAAATCCATAATACATGATAATGAAAATTTTATTTTTATATAACATATTGAGTTTTTTTAATTAAAAAGTTTTGCAAGATAATAAAGGAAAATTTCTAAAAAATGACCGTTAAATTTTAAAATTCTAAATCAGTGTTGGTTACTACACTCCTAAAAAATAACTATATTCGAAAAGTAAACGACAACACATTTTTATAGTAATTTCTTATTTAAAATTTTAAAATTTAATAGTCTTTTTTTTTTTTTTGGATTTTCTCGATAATAAACCTCTCACTCATATGAAATTCTACTTCTAGTTGAATCTAATTAAAAAATATCAAATATTGAATCATCAATCGATATATTATCTTATTCCTTAATATAAGAACTGGTTAACTAATTTGAATAGATTAAAAAAACTATTGAGTTAATTATTTGTCATAATTAGGTGTTGTCTTTTGAAAAATATTCTTACTAATCATGTATTAACTAAAACTACTATTTGATTGAATCTTTAATATGCACAAACTACTACAAAGACTATTTTTTAAAAAATACATAGGCACGAGAAATAAAATAAATTAAAATTTTATATTTAAAATAAAAATAAAAATAAAATAATTACTCCCTCTGTTCCTTATTATAAGAGACATTTGGTGTTTATAGCATGTTTCTATATATAAGAGACACTTTAAAGTTGTCTCTACTTTTTTGTGTTGATTTCCTATTTCACCCATATTTATTGTTTCCAACTCACACTCTCTCTCCTTCCCACTTCTCTTTCTTTTAATAAATTACCATTGTTTTATCTCCTTATTAATGAGGGTATTTTTAAAAAAAATTATATTTTTTACGTATTAATTATTCTTAAGTAATTTTAACTGTTTTTTGATTAACGTAATTTAGTTATTCATCTTTTATAATAAAAAACGGAAGGAGTATTATATTAGGGACCGGAGGGAATACCATATAAAAGCGCAACCGTTTTTTGGGTGCTCAACTCGTTGTCTGGAAACATGTGCTAAACCAAACAAAAATTGAATATTTGTAAAATTTGCACTTTCACACTGGCAGCTTTACATGAGATGTCAATGCATAGGGAAATGCATAATTGTACGATTAATGAGAAAAATATATGAAAAAAGAGATGATAAAATTAATTAGAAAAAAATTAATGAAAATACAATCCAAAATGGATCTTATAGAAAAAAGAGGATTAATTGAAAAATCTAACCTAAATCCTGCGAAAAATGAAAAAAAGGGGGGATGGTTAGTACTGTATATTAGAGTTTAGTGAATGAGGAAATTTAATATAAAATCATTAATTTTATTTTAAAAAAAGATTGAACATGGGACCCATGAAGAGGTGGCGCTGATCATGCCTGGAAATGACCTTGGAATTCGTC
Source organism: Neltuma alba (assembly GCF_004799145.2). Taxonomy (NCBI): domain Eukaryota; kingdom Viridiplantae; phylum Streptophyta; class Magnoliopsida; order Fabales; family Fabaceae; genus Neltuma; species Neltuma alba. The sequence goes on from NW_021636718.1 coordinate 16,281, forward strand.
AATTCGGTGCTTTGAATATTGGGCCGCCCAGACCCCCACCCACTCCCACCTCCCCACCTGATTGTTTTTGCCTTTTTGGGTTAATATCATTTTCTATCCATATAATCTGACGCAATTTTGATTTTAATTGATATAGTTTTTCATTATAATTTTTAATCCCTGTAAAGTATTTTATAAGTATTTAGTCTGAGTTAATGTTATTGATTATTAAGATAAAAAATAAAAATCATTAAAAATATAAAAACCAAAATGAAAACTCGTCTGCTAATAAATTTTGACTTTATTTTTATATTTATGAAGTTATAACGACAAAAAATTATAATTTGAAATCACGCAAACTAAAATCAAAGTTTGATTAATTATGAGCACGTAAAATGAAGGGATCCGGGGTTATCATTGGATTCTCAACTTTCTTTGCATTATATATTTCACTTAATCTCTTATCCTATGTTCTAATTTTCTGTACAGACGCGTTGGCAAAACAAAAAAAAAAAAAAAAAATCTGTACAGACACATATTTTATTCATTAATTTTTTGTGCGGAAAAAAGACAAGTAATGAAGTGTTTTTATTTTTTTGGGTTTCAAACAAGTAATGAAGATTCTAGATGCCAAAATTCCATGCTGTTATCCTCATGTTTTCCCTTTTTTAGCTAATCATCATGATTAATTCATTAATTGTTAAGCATGGTTGAGCATGCTAAATGCTTACGTTAGAGTACTATTCATTATTTAACTTTAATGATGTAATATTAATTTCTGTTCTTAATATCAAAACTAATTAATTAATTTGAATAGATTAAGAAAATTTGTTAAGTTAGTTATCCATAATAAATAGGTGTTGTTTTCCCTGAATACTTGTTGCTAATAATATGTATTAGTTTGAATTACTACCTCCGGTCCTTAATATAAGATCCTGTTTGACTTTTATTTTGATCCTAAATATAAGACCCCAATCTACTTTGTCTCTCATATTTATACATTTTTTTTTCCAAAATAGCCATTTTAACAATAATAGTTCTAGTCAATACACTTGATTAGTAAGGATATTTTAGGAAAGACAATACCTATTTAGGACAAATAACTAACTCAATTTACTTTCTTAATCCCCTCAAATTAGTCAACTGACTCTTATAATTAAGACCGGAGGTAGTACTATTTAATAAAATTCTTAATATGTATAACTATTATAGGGATTACTTGAAAAAAAAAACAGGTACAAGAGTGAAATGACTTTTTATATTTATATTAAGAATATGAGGTAATATGTCATGTTGTCTCTCAAAGCTCTCTCTCCTTTATCCCAGTCTGGCATTCTGCGATACTAATAACTAATAATAATGATTACTGGTCTTTAATAATGTACTAATTTTGTCGTTCAGACTCCCATTCCTTTCATAAGCTTTGAAATCTTGCAACGGTTAATGTGAAAAAATGCTGAAGAAAAAATTAATTGGTAAACCCCTATAGTTTTACATAATTTTTATCATTCCTGTGAAATTTTTCTCATCAAGTTCTTATAATTTCATCAGACTTTCAATTAAGTCATTATAATTTCATAGATTTTTATAGTCTTATGTCACAGGAAGCTGTAATAACATGATGAAAGAAATAAAGAGACCTAATTAAAAATAAAGTAAGATTATAGGAAACTGAAAATTATTTGTTTTTCAAAACAGGATGGAAAACGAATTTTAAAACTGTGATGAAAAGAATCTTGTGAGATTTCAAACATTTACCTGTGTTGCTTTTTTTTTTTAATAATTATTTTGAACACCTCCAAAGGTTTACTATTATTTTCTTCAGTCCAATAGGTTTACATAATGACAACGATGATTAATGTTTTTATTTTTTTTAAAAAGGATGATTAGCTGTTTTTTTTTGGCTTGGTCTTAGTGCTTAACAAGCGTGAATAAAGTTCTAAATAATAATTAGGACTGATTCTGAGCTCAAGATGATGCCCTTTGAACTTTCAACTTAAATTAAAAAATTTATTAAAATAATATAGTGGACTATGTTGAAAAATAAAATAAAATAAAAAGTGCAGAGGGATGCAGGACTATTAATATTTAAATATTCTTCATGTGAATTTATTAATGCGTTATACAGACAATGATTCATGTCATTTCTTTGGGAAGAAACAATTAATAATCAGGCCCCAAAAAAAAAAAAAAAAACTAGCAGCTAGCAGGGCAAGTATTTAAAGAGATAAATTAAAAGAACAGATCACACATCAGTAAAAGGAGTAATGAAATTCAAAATAAAGGCCTTAGTAAATATGGATTTTTTTCTCTTTTAATCGGGGCAAAGTGGCTTCTAACTTGTTTTTATTTTTTATTTTTTGGTTTTTTTCAATCCTTAAAACTTTGTTTATTTGTATATTGGGAAAAGTTTAAATGTGCATTCTTAAACAAAGTTTATTTGTTGGCAAAAAAAGTTTATTTATCCTAATACTACTATGTATTAAGCCAAATAAGAATTTTAAATTTTTGTGATTTTCAATCATTAATATTGTTTAATCTTTTTTTCAATCCTAAATATAGGAAGTAATAACAAATTATTGAGTTATCAGTAACAAGAATAAGAGAGATAGAGAGTACATATTTATTACTCCTCTAGTCCTTAATATATGACTTAATTATTAAATTAATTTTAGTCCTAAATATAAAACTTATTTATCATAATTATCAATTTTTTCTAAATTACTCTTATAGATACTTCTTAAACTATAATCAAGTAGAAGAGGGATGAAGGATATTAACAAAGATGATTATGATATTTTAGAAAAACATGTCATTTATTTATATTTAACTAACTTATCTAACTTTCTGAATCCAATCAAATTAGTTAAATAAGTCTTATATTAAAGATATGAGGAATATTTAATTGAACACTTAAAAATTTCAACAAATATTTTGTGGTAAAAGTGGGTAGGATCTAAATATTTCTTAGAAATTCAAATCCCAACAATGTAATTAAAAAAACACAAAGCAAAGTTTATTTATAACAATTGGCGTCATTGGTTGGCCTAAAATTTGACTTCATTTCAGGTGACAGAATAATAAAAAAAATTCTGGTGTGCCAAAAGCCCAAAATTGTGACCGTGCGTCATTATAGATTAACGGTAACATAGTAACAACAAAATATGTGATTAAATTAAATCTGGCAACTTGCTTTTATTTTTTCCCCTGGTAAAAATTGGTAAATGAAAAATAAAATACAGAGACCAAGGAAACCAACTGGGAGAACAGGAGAGGAAGACAGAAAGAAAGGAAGAGAAAACGAGAAAGAAAGAGGTTGGAGGAGAAAGGCAGAGATTTCAAACCTTTTGAAAATCTCTAAGACTGCTTTGATCCTTCAACAAGTCTTTCTGTAACCCTAGTTCACTTTCATCTTCCGCGGCATTCTTCGCCTCTTCATACGCAATCATTTCTCCCACGTCAACTTCCTATTCTTCTGCTCGCCGGAAATGTCAGGATGAGCCTCTGCCGGAGCATCCGACGGAGTCACTGGTTAGGGTTTTAGTTTCTTATCGAGGCCTCACCATTATAGATCTCTGTCTGATTACCGAATTGGGCAAAAAAAAAAAACGATCATAACCGCCTCGTCAGCGCGGGTTGCGGTCGCTGGAATTGTGTTTTGGTGTTGACTTAATTATGGCGAAGGGAGGTCAATGCATTGAGAAGGTTCGGAGGGGCATTTGGATGGTGTTCTTCATGGTGGCAATGCTGGCGTCTTTGCTGGTTACATCGTTGCCGGTGCTCGTGGCGCTTGTTGATGTGTTGGTACCTTGTGTTTTGATCTCCAGCTTTACGTGCGTGAGGTGTTACGATTTTAAAGAACATTTGCGTCGATACACATTCAAGAGTTCCTTGACAGACATTCCCCTCGTTTCTATCATAAGATCTCTCATCATTATATGTATGATTGTTTTCTGTATTTTTTTCCCCTTCCTTTTTATGGTGCTTTGTTTACCTTTTTCGGGCATTATGATCGCTCTGGAGCTGGTATTTGCAGGGATGTTAAAGTAATGCTATACTTCTAAATTAGAAGAACTGATTTCCCTTTTATTTTGTCGTGGGGAATACATTGCTTAATTTCTTTTCCAAAGCATTCACCAGTTTGATGATTAAGTTGTCGAAACGAGGAGACAAGTTTCGAAAATCATTTCTCATATGCTGTTAACGTGTCGAAAGAAACTTCAACTATTTTTATATTTCTTTTCCAGATAAGCATCTACAAGTTAATCACAAATCTCAAGCTCACTTGTTTTTTCTTCTTCCATTTCTTACCTTTTGGAATAACTATGTGATGGAATACGGGGCTAAGCTCACTGTGTATCGATGGAAGCGACGGTATTTCATCAGTTTTATGCTCTCTGACTAAAATTTTGTTAGCGTATACACATTGCATAATGAATTTTGTATCTCTCACTTTGTATTCTGTGTGTTGGGGATTAGATGTGCAGAATATGTCGAAGAAAATCAGTGGTTCCTTTCCATAATTTAATTCCTGTTCTTTCCAGCCTAACGTTATCATTCTTGCACATTTGCAGGCGTGTATAGCATTTGCGATGGCCCTGCTTTATCACATGGTCCTTACCTTGGAGCCGTCTCTCTGTGTTCCTTTCTCTCAGTTGTTCTTCTTTCAGTAAAAGCTTGTGTTTTCACCGTAAATTCTCACATTGAAGCTGAAGCTGCAGCTTCTCTCTCAAAGCAGAGACTCCATTTGAAGAAGTCATGGGGAATGCCTGTACTTTTCCTCTCATCAGTTGTTTTTGCCCTTGGCCACATTGTGGTAGCTTATAGAACCAGCTGCAGGGCACGGAGAAAGCTATTGTTTCACCGGGTTGATCCAGAAGCTGTAAGTTTGTGATGGCTATCTTTCTACCCTTTAACTTGAGGTTTACGCTTGGTAAATTGTTTCTGTAGTTTTGATTTTCTGGAGGTAAGAGGTTCTGATAATTTGCTTGGTACACAACCTATATGCCATTTTAAGCAGGTACTTTCATGCAAAGTTTTCTCTTGCTATCAGAAGGTCCCACGATCTCCTACTCCTTCTGTAGTGAGAACCCCAAAAAGTGACAGTGAAATGAGACGGAGACCTTTTGGGACAGCTTGTGATGAAGAAATGCCACTCAAATTACTTGGAGACTCTGACGGCTTATTCATTACATGTCAAGGACTTACAGTCCATTACAAAGTCAGCTTGCCTGGTTCGCCACCACATACCCTGTCCTCTGCATCCATCGTTGAACCAAATTTTAGCAATGTCACTTCATCGGCTGGGGGACTTACTAAATTCAATGGGCATTTGGCAAGTATGTCTCCAAAGATCCAGAGGCAACTCCACAGGAGCTATAGCAATCAATTCCATGGCTCATCACTCTATACTCCACTTCTGGATGGTCCTGTGACTTCTCCAGCTGTTTCTGAAGATATACCTGCTTTGTGCTTGGAAAACATTCATGAAGAAACTAATAAATTAGATTCTATGAATTTGGAGAAAAATATGGATGGTAGCACTAATGGTGAATTAGGGGTTGTTCTTGTACACGGATTTGGTGGTGGAGTCTTCTCTTGGAGGCATGTTATGGGATCTATTTCTCGACAAAGTAATTGCACTGTTGCTGCATTTGACAGGCCTGGCTGGGGACTAACATCAAGGCCTCGTCGAAGGGATTGGGAGGAAAAAGATTTACCTAATCCATATAAGCTTGATAGTCAGGTGATTAATCCTTATGATTATTAGTGTGAGAAATGCATTCTTTTCTTCCTCATGGTATTGAACAAATAACTAAGGTATTGGCCAAGCTCATGATTCATGATATGATCTGAATACTTCCCTTTTGGAACGGAGAGTCAACTTTTGGCTTCCTAGGCTAATGACATAGCATATGTTGCTATTATTTTTTCTTGTTCAACAGTGCATTAGTGGTTTTTTATGCAAAAAAGGTATAAGGATGGTGTTTTGGAGTGTTGAATGCTGAAACTGGTGACGGAGTAAGGTGTTGAATGAGACAGGGTGCCAGCAGTAGATATATAGTAGCGAGTCTGTTTGTCTTTTGTTCGTGCTATATTGACTAGTAGATGTTGTGTCATGATTGTCATTTTCATTTGTTACTTTTGAGTGTGTGCTAGATTTCATCTTATAACGTTTTAGCTGATTTGGCCTTTTCAGGTTGACCTACTTTTATCATTTTGTTCTGAGATTGGTTTCTCTTCTGTGGTACTTATCGGTCATGATGATGGAGGGTTGCTTGCTTTGAAGGCTGCACAAAGAGTTCAATCATCAATGAATTCTTCTAATGTGAGATTACTTATTGCTGTTCTGTGCTAGGTAGATAACATAATTAATTTGGTTGGCCACATTATACGGCCTAGTGTTAATTATTATTATTATTGGATGAAATGCAGCTTAGATTTTAGTTGCTTAAGTTGCCTGTACTGTTTGGATTGGCATGCATGTATACAGGCTAAAATAGATTCACAACAGAGACATATCAATCATTAGTTGCATTTATGGTACAAAACGAGACATAAAAAACTGGATCATGTGGATGAAGAATTACTTAACCTTGATAACTTGGGTGCCTTATTCTTTATGTATTTATGAATATTAGTTGCTATTGGTTATGTTGTTCTTGTCCATATATGATGCCCAGTGAAGTTGCCCTGTGTAAGCTAACTATTAATTGCATGTGTCTTACAGTTTGCAGTTAATGCATATTCTGCATTCGATGAAGTCTAAAGCTCATGTCTGTGTAACATTCAGGTTATCATCAAAGGGGTTGTATTGCTAAATGTTAACTTGTCGAGAGAAGTGGTTCCTTCCTTTGCAAGGATCCTTCTGCATACATCACTTGGAAAGAAGCACTTGGTTCGCCCTTTATTAAGAACTGAAATCACTCAAGTAGTGAACCGACATGCTTGGTATGATGCTACCAAGCTGACGACAGAAGTTTTGAGTCTCTACAAGGTACTTAATTCCTTCAGCTCATATAGATTATAGACTGGAATTTATCAGGCTTGTAAGTTTCAAGCAATAAAGATGACTATTACATAGAATGATAAAAACTTCTTGTTGATCTTATCTTTCGGTCTATAGATAAATGCTATATTATGATCTCAGAGACGTATCGTGTCTTGGATCAAGCCATTTGCTTCCATCCATTTGTTTTCTGCTTTCTTGTATGCAGTTTGTCATGGTAAATGTATAATTTTGTTGGCAGCGGTCTTTTTCTCCTGAGGGAGTGTAATGGAGCGTTTCGAAATCTTTTTGCTTTTCTTATTTACTTAGTCCTTGAATTTCCCTTTGCAACTGTTTTGTGTGATGTATCTATCTTCCTTCTGATCGTTTGGTTATTCATGTTTTTGTTATGTATCTCTTCCAGGGCATTTTGATGCTACTTTGCTGTATATAACTGTTCGTTCAATATTTTAGGCTCCACTATACGTAGAAGGATGGGATGAAGCTCTTCATGAGATTGGGAAATTGTCATCTGAAACCATACATACCGCCAAAAATGCAGAAGTATTGCTGCAGGCTGTGGGAGATGTGCCAGTGTTGGTCATTGCCGGTGCTGAAGATTCCCTTGTCTCTCTCAGCTCTTGCCAAACCATGGCTTCAAAACTTGTAAATTCTGTGAGTATATTTTCATATATTCTGAACAATTTCAGTGTGGCTACCGAGGGTGTGCTTGATAAATAGAATTAGTTGGGAGATGATTAGAGGAAGAATGTATATCAATCGTGCCCAAATACTTTTTTTTTGCCATCCGTGACCGAATACTTTTGCTATTGGTTCTCTCCGTTTTTCATCATCCCAATATTATTCCTGGCAATTACACCCTTGGTATTACCCCATTAATGACTCTGGAAACAGAATGCTAGTAGCTGCATCAGATATCAATTTCTCTTTGCATTTATCTGTTCTAAATCCTAATGCTTCTTTTACTAATTAACTTGCAGAGACTCGTTGCAATATCTGGATGTGGCCATCTACCCCATGAAGAATGTCCAAAGGCGTTGCTTGCTGCTATATTACCCTTCATCAGTAGATTGTCTGTACCAGACCCGCAAAACTAAGACGCATAGGGTTATCTATAATAGGGACTAGGGTATCGATCTACTTTTCATTTTCTTTTTACCTTGACCTTTTTGTTTCTTTTCTTCTTCCCTTCTCTCGTTAGCCATATTACCTCAGGAGAAAGAGAGCAAAGGCATCTCTTTTTTATCTCCCGAGTTTTTATTTTTGTCGTGGTAGCTTTTGGGGTTTTGACCTATATTGGGACCACCCCCCCCACCCAAAAAAAGAATTAATTTTTTTCTCTCTTGTTTAATTGTAAATGCTTATGTTTGTCTGAATTATTCCCTTCTGAAAAGAAAGTGGGAATGAACACATTTGTAAATTGCTAGATGAGAAATGTATGAGTTTCCTCTGGCCTCTGAAAGCTGTGTGCTTTCCGTTTATATGAATCTCTTTTTGAATTTGTTCATATACTAAGGGGCGCTTGTTCAATAGGTTTTAGATTGCTGTGCTTTCATTGATACTTATTCTAAAGGACTTTGGTAAAACAAAATAGGATCGAGGCTGAGTCAGATTGACACTTGCCAGTAGCACCAACATATTTGAAAGTATGTGGTTTTTGTTTGAGAATTTGAAGGCCAGTATTAAATAAGCATGGCAAGACCAAGTGCTAGGATCTCTGATGGAGGTTCATAGCGTGATCAAGCTTTAAAGAGAGTAAAAAGGAGGGGCCCAAGCTCAAGGTTGAAAGTTCAACATTCCAAATTATCATTACAAGGCATTAGAGGTCTTTTCGCTTCCTAGTACAAGACATTAGAGGTTAATAATAAGAATGAGAACTAAAACTGCTAAGGAAGCCTATTGATAAGAGGGTTTCAAGAGTTGAAGCCCATTTATTTGGGCAAACATCCAACAAAAGTTTAAGAATAGTGATCACATTGGTAAAAATCCAACAAAGTGAGGTGCAAGGCCCACATTGGTAAAAATTCATGTGATAACCGTGTTCTAGAGCAAGAATACAAGTGACGGTTACGAACCCTCAATAAATATCAAGAAGGTGTCCTGTATGATTTAACTAAGATTGGATTTTATTTTCAATAAAAGTCTTTTTCTTTGTTAAAAAAAATAATGTATAATTTTTCTATTTAGTTGCTTTGAATAAGGCTTCTTTTGGTTAACTTTTTTTTAGAAGATCATGTTTTCATTTAGTTTTCTATTTTATTCTAATTTAAATAACTTCCGATTCTTTTATATAATAAGTGACACTTTCCATTGTTAATTTAATCATGAATGAAATGTTATCCCTAACATTTATGATCTTTAACTAAAGTTGATATTAAATCTTAAAAATTCTGGTAACATTGAGAATATTAGAATAGCTTTAAGAAATATCAATACCAATTGTTATAATTACTCTTAATATAATATTAAATTCTAAAATTTTCACCTATTAATTTTATTTCCAGGTTAATATATCATCTATAAAGTATTTCTCCATGTGTATTTGATATCATAAAATTTACTTATATGTAAAAAGTACAAGTGAATCATGCTAAACAGAGTAAAACTCTCATTTCCGTCAACTGCAAATATATTATTAATCTTTTGTGGAGAAAATATGTTGACCATTAATAGGATGTGAGTTTTGCTTTGTCTTAGAAGATTTATGTGTACTTTTGCCTTTAAACAAATTTTATGATATCAAATACACATGGAAGAAGATACTTCGTGGGTACTTTTCTATTTTAACCTTTTATTTTATCAATTTTCCGTTTGACCGTCATCGCCTTTTTTTTTAATTGAGAAAATGACATAAAAATGATGCTTAAAAATTTTAAAATGGTCACTTGAATAAGCAAAATCCTAATTTAAGCATAAGTGGCTAATTTAGGATTTGCAAATTTGCTGAAATGATCATATTGCCTTTTATTTGTTTTTTTATTGTTTTTAAAAAACCAAATACTGTTATTAGCTAGCTGTTCGCCAGAGCTTCGGTGCCGTTGACAGTTGCTGGAGCTTCGACGGCCTTTATGAAAGTTGTCAATATTATTACATGACTTATTAACTGCGTTATTGAAGTTGTAAAAATGTCACTTCTTAAACTTTTTAGAAAACCTGTTGTTAAATGCTATATCAAAATTGTTAATAGAGTTATGAAACTTGTTAACGGTATGGGAAAATCATATTGAAGGTACCTATACTTTCTCTCAATTTTTAATTTGGTATCTATGTGTTTTTTTCCCTTTAATTAAACATTTAATTTTATCTTTTAGCAACATTAGCTCTTATAATTTTGTTCTATTGATATTTTTAGTCTCTACATAAGGATTAATTGTTAATGAGGAAAAATAAAATTTAGTTAAGAACAAAAAACACATAGGTACCAAATTGAAAATTGAAAAAAGTATAGGTACCTCCAATATGATTTTCCCTTAACGGTATTACTAAAGTTGTAAAAGTGCTTCTTTTTGAATTTTCTAGAAAACCTATTATTAACTATTATACTGAACTTATTGATAGCGTTACAAAACTTGTTAACTATGTTATTGAAATTGTACAAATTTTCAAAAAAAAGTTGCCGGCCGCCGGAACTCCGGTGATGGTAGCCATCAGAGCTCTGGTGGCTGGTCGACCAATGAGGGTATTTGATTTTTTTAAAAACAATAAAAAATAAAGGGCAATATGATCATTTCAGTAAATTTGTAACTTTCAAATTAGTCACTTATGTCTAACTTGAGATTTAGCTTATTTTTGATGAAACATCAGGGATCTAGGCAGACCCGGTGACTAATCCCTTCGCTGGCTTGTAGGCACCTCGATGGGTGAGATAGCTGGCCCGGGATTTAAGCTTTTCCATGCTCAAGGTAAAGATCGAATCCTGACACTTGTTAAGGGAGGATGAGCCCCCACCGCTCATTTAACTGAATTTTGCTTATTCAAGTGACTATTTGGGATTTCCAAATTTAAGTGTCATTTTGTGTCTTTTTTTTTTAATTTTTTAAAAATATATCTGTATTCGTTGTTTCCCGCCAGCATATAACAGCTTCAAATCTCATCCACAAAACAATTTCTTTTTCCGACATTCGATATACACTACGTGGTAGCTCGGACACGCCATTACATCGCTACCGTGCGCACAAGTTTCTATCCTACACCATCAGCGCAAAGCACATCGGTGGTTCGAGATTCATAACTCCTTCCCCATTCATTCAAACCTGGTTCAACTCCCTGCGCACGTTAGAACCGACCCTCCCCATTTATTTCTTTCTTTCCGAGAACATTTCCTTCCAAAGGCGCGAAACAAACTAAACTACCTTATGTGTTTGTCTCTTCCTGTTTCTGTCTGCTTCGCTCCTCAGCTTACCAACACTTTTATGGCGTCCGGGTCGGCTTCTCTAATGTGGTTCCGAAAGGGTCTTAGGATCCATGACAACCCGGCCCTGGATTTCGCCCGCCAAGGTTCGGATCGTCTTTACCCTGTCTTCGTTATCGACCCGCATTACATGGAACCCGACTCCAATGCATTTTCCCCCGGTTCTACTCGTGCCGGTCTCAACCGGATTAAGTTCCTGCTTGAAAGCCTTGTGGACCTTGATTTGAACCTTAAGAAGCTGGGATCGCGACTGCTGATTCTTAAGGGTGAACCAGGAAAAGTTTTGATTCATTGCTTGAAGAAGGTATAATCGTTGATTCCTCTCTCACTATGAATTCTAATTTCTCTGTTCATTATACGACTTAGTTATTCGACGATTCTTTTTATCATATACGGCTCGGTTATTTTAACTGGTTATTTCTGTTTCTTCTTTCCAATGATGCAGTGGAACATCAGAAAACTTTGCTTTGAGTATGACACTGATCCATATTATCAGGCTTTAGATACTAAAGTTAAGGTAACTCTGCTGGAGGCCTTTAAATATTTTCAAATGAGCAAGGTTTGTTTGCCAATAGTAGTCGGAGAATGCTGGTGAATCGCAGTAGTTAGTTTTAAGGATTAGAGTTAGATATAGTTTTTACTTATTAGACGTTTATTGTTGGCTTTGACAGAATTATGCAGTGGCGTCTGGGATTGAGGTTTTCTCTCCTGTGAGTCACACGCTCTTCAATCCAGCGGATATTATACAGAAGGTCAGACAGAAGTTTAAAGTGAACAATTTATCTGCAATTGGATGTTGTTCTCTTTCTGTCGTTCTATTTTTTTTCAAAAATTCATATGGATAGTTGTTGTTCTCGTCCTAACAATCGATAGAATTCCTAGTCCTAGGTGATCCTTTACTAAAATAATGTAATGATACTATTTGTGATTAATTCTGTCCATTTGGTTTTGCCAATGCCACAAAAGAATGGAGGGAAGCCACCCCTTAGTTATCAATCGTTTGTGAAGATTGCCGGACAACCATCATGCCCCCTCTCAACTACGGTTTCCTCACTTCCTCCTGTTGGAGATCTTGGAAGTTGTGAGATTTCTGAAGTTCCAACAATCGGAGAACTCGGATACAGAAATGTTAAGCAGGTGAGCAGATATAATGTTTTGATATTAAATTATTTATGAGTTCTTACGAAGAGAAGTTGCGTGCAGGAAGAATCCTCTCCTTTCAAGGGCGGTGAATCAGAAGCATTGAAGAGGCTGACAGAATGCATGAGAAGAAAGGTAGTTCTTATCATTCAATCAAATATTCTCATCCTAAGACTAAGTGCATGTAACTAGTGATGAAAGATCCTGTCATTGCAGATTTTTCAATGGATAGCATGTGATAGTTTCAAATATTCTTTTTTCTTCCTGCAGGAGTTCGTGGCCAACTTTGAGAAACCCAAGGGTAATCCATCTGCTTTTCTTAGACCAGAAACAACTGTTCTATCACCTTATTTGAAAGTGAGTCAGGCTCAGTAGCAATTTAATTGTGTAACATGTCCCTTTTGCATGTATGAATTATAAATCAAAACGGAACCTTATGCTCTTTCCCATATTTTTTTTCCCTTTTCTGTTTTTCTCATTGTTCACTCTTTGGCAGTTTGGTTGTTTATCCTCCAGATATTTCTACCAGCAGATTCAAGATGTATATAAAACTATGCCAAAGCATACGTCACCACCTGTTTCTCTTCTAGGACAGGTCAGTCCATCTCATATGTGAATATTTTTCAGTTCTACTGTCGGGAAGCTCAAGCTACTGCAAATTTTTTCTCATATGTAGTTGTTATGGCGAGACTTTTTCTACACTGTGGCATTTGGGACTCCAAATTTTGATAAGATGAAAGGCAATAGAATATGCAAGCAGGTAAGAACAATTGATCACTATTGTCTACTGTTTTATCGGCGTTTGGCCAATACTTGACTTTGATTTATGAGGAAAATACAACAACAAAAAGGGAGACAAATACTTTGGAATACATTGTCAAATGTCAGATACCTTGGAAGGATGATGACAAACTTCTGGAAGCTTGGAGGGAGGCTAGGACAGGATTTCCTTGGATTGATGCCATCATGGTTCAGGTGAGAGTTTTGACATCCTTCTTCAAGTGGGCAATGACTTGATACTTTGAAGCTGTATTACTCAGCCTGTGAATATAAATCTGTTGTTTGCTGTTGTAGCTACGTCAATGGGGTTGGATGCACCATCTGGCACGACATTCTGTTGCATGTTTTCTTACTCGTGGTGACCTGGTATACGATGTTACTCTAAACTTGCCACATTTTCTTTATTCTAATGTCTTAAACAATTTTGTTTGTTTTATTCTGACAGTTTGTTCACTGGCAAAAAGGGCGTGATGTCTTTGAGAGGCTTCTTATTGATTCAGATTGGGCAATTAATAATGGAAACTGGCTTTGGCTCTCATGTTCATCCTTCTTTTATCAGGTACCAGATGTTACGCATCACTAGTTCAAAATTCAGTGACAGCCTACTCCACAAACATACAAATATGATCCTTTTGGAATGTGTAACTTAAGGTCTACATGGATCCTGATGCTTGACATCTTAGTTGTGTGATAACCTAAACTGTAACCCTAAGCTTCTTAATTTTTAATGTACGTAACACACAAATGTGTTTTTTTTTTTTTTTCCCAAACCGTTTAATCACGTTGTGAATCATTTTAATACTGTTTTCATTTCGGTTTGGTTTGGATTTTCCTCTGACACTTTTCACACATATTATGTGTAATCATGGTCAGTATAATCGTATTTACTCCCCAATCTCATTTGGTAAGAACTACGACCCTAAAGGAGACTACATCAGGCATTTTCTCCCTGTCTTAAAAGGTACGTTAGGGTTCCTTCAACTCCATGTTCTATCATCCAGTCAATTTCCTCTTGGTAAGTCCTAAAAATGAATATTTATGACCACTGACCAGATATGCCCAAGGAATACATCTATGAACCATGGACTGCTCCTCTAAGCGTTCAGAAGAAAGCAAATTGCGTTTTAGGCAAAGACTATCCAATGCCCGGTCCGTTCTGTCGCTAATATGTTTCTATCTTCCCCATATGGTTTTTCGTACAAAAAATTCATCTAGATTCTGTCGTGTTGTGATAATCTGCTAGAGGAATATTCAATTCCTTTTATAAGAACTTTGTCTTTTTGAGTCTTATGAACTTGCTTTTTATTCATGAGTAGATTCTATGGATGTCCATATTATTATCCTATTCCTGGCTTAGGCTCTGTTTGTTCTGTTTCAGTTGTATCTCATGATTCTGCTAGCAAAGAGTGCCGAAGAAGAATGGCTGAGGCATATGCGTTGAACAAGGAATTGAATGATTCGATGAGCGAAGAAGATCTGAAAAACTTGAGGAGGAAACTAGATGAAGGAACACAAGAGCAAGAGACTAAACATAAAAGATATAGACAGAAGCTGATTGGGTGAGTAAAAAAAAACTTGCTGGGTTTTTGGTTAAAAACTTGTGATGTAATTTCACCTGTAACTTTAACAGTTTAACTAGTATACCTCGCTTTTCTAATATATATGAGTTAGCTGGGAATTGAACTTTGTATTATATATAATATTTTAATTTATTTTGTTTCTTATATTTATCAGTTTTCTGAAACTAATTCATTTAACTTATAATTGATATACTCCTCCGATCCTAAATATAAGACCCTTATATTAGTGTGTATAAGGGTCTTATATTTAGAACTGGAGGAGTATACTATAATGCTATATGGGGTATTTGAAAGGAATCACGCCAGGTTTGTCATAATCAACTAATTTATTTGATTTTTTTTAGTCTATTTAAATTAATTAAATAGCTCTTGTATAATTTTTTTTGACGAAATAAATACCAAACAGGAATTTAAATTTAGGGAGAATCTCCTTTAAATCCAATTGAAATACTAAAATTTAAAATTAGGCCTACACTTTGAAGAAATTCTTAATAGGCCAAAAGGCCTGATTGAGATTTATAACTATTGTTAAAAGTCTAAATTTCCCCTTTGTAATTATAATATGAGTTGTTATCTTTATATTTTTCTTCCTCACAAATTCTTTTATTAAAATATTTTTTCCAGATTTTTCAAAATTTGAAAATAGTAAATTTTTAGTAAATGATAATGAATTACAACATAGTCCTTGATTGATATTAATAATTAATTAATTCAGCACCATTATCAATATAACAGCATAGTCATTGATATACTTTAATTTTGGATGGTTTTAATTTCTGTTTAGTTTTAGTATTGATTCTCTGTCTACTTCATAAATCATAATCCACACATATATAATTTTTTTTAATTAAACTTGTACATTTTTTTAAATAGAACACGCGTATATTTTAAGAGTGGAAAACTTGTTCAGACAGTAAGTATTTTTACAAATTTTAGATTGAGGACAATATTATAATTTATTATTTTCATATTTTACGAAAAAAATTTGTAAGGGAGAAAAATATATAAGTATCAGCTCATATTTTAATTATAGAGGGGTATTTTGGTCTTTTAACAATAGTAATAAGTATTTAATTAGGCCTCTTAGTCTAATTAGAAATTTATTCAAAGGGAAGCTGTGATTTTGAATTTCAATATTTCAAGTGGATTTAAACATGATTCTCCCTAAAATTTAAGAGAAACATGATTGATTATGATAATCAAATATATTTTAGTTTTTTTTTTGTACAGTAAAGTTTAGGTTAGTTGGGTTTTAGGGGCTTTTCAAAACCAGGACATATTTTCAGGTTCAAAAAACACTTACAGAAATATTTATAGATTTTTTTTTGGTCCAACAGAAATATTTATAGATTACCCACTAACAAAATTCTTATATTGATAACGGGATTCGAACTCACGATTTTGTAGCTGATTTTTACTTAATTACTAGCTAAAGTAACTCTTATTGAAAATTTTTACGTATTTGACGGAAGAGTGAAAAAGAAGCAGCAACAAAATATCATCCCGAAAAGATTTCTTCACCGTTTCACATCTACCAAGCGGGTCACCGAAATTTCCGTATTTGTCAACATCCTTAGAAAAGTGCACATAAAGATCCCAAAAAGCGCAACCCAAACACGCTCCAGCAGCCTACCCGTCCACGTTCTCGCCCAGTCAGCCTTATCCACTTTGCAGTTCACGTGCTCCACCACCCACAATACCCTTTCTTCATCACATTGCCATTTGTACTTTTTATTCCTAAATTACCCTTCATTTCCCATCAAATACCATCACAGCCCTCACTCCAACCCATTTGAGACATTAAGTGCATTGTCGTTCAATAACCCCGCCACACCTGATCCCTCCTCCTCCCCACCCACTCCCTACGCTTTATTTCCTTTCTCGCAACGTTCGGTCCCCTGTCTGAAACAACCCTCAGGCTTCATCTCTCTTCAATGGCGACTGCTTCTCTCACCGTTTTCCGACCCTCGATCGTCCGATCCTCGATCAAACCCGAGCCGAACAACCGGAAACAGGTTTCTTTGAACTGGTGGGCTCCGTTGTTCGGAATGTCGACGGAACCAGACTACATCGATCGTACCGCCATTTCTTCTTCTTCATCGAAGGCCGTTGAAGCTCCGGAGGCTGATAACGAACCCGTCCGACCCAGATCCAAGTTCACTCCTGGATGCTTTACCGAGGAGAAGGCCAAACAACTCCGGATGAAGACTCTGGAAACGACGACGTTCCACGATATTATGTACCACTCATCGATTGCATCCAGGCTCGCCTCCGACGTTTCAAAACGGTTCGAGAAATAAGGCCCGCCGTCGCTGGTGGTCCGTTATGTAAGTCCGATGCCGCTAGTATGTAGATCGGACTTGGCTCCGATTCCATTTCCCATCTGTCGATATGAAATATGGTAAAATTAAAAAAAAAGAAAAGGAACAAATTGATTTGTGTTATGTGAAGACAATGGGATCTTGTGTGTTTGATTTGGGACACTGGTGCTACTGTTGTATGGATCATATTATGCCTATGAATATGAATCTTTGTGTTGCTGTTAATTATCAATTTTTTTCAATTCTCGGTAATTTCTGGTGGTCTAAGGTTTAGTAAAGATGATGGAGGATGTTTAAATGAACGTAACTGGTTGGATTTTCTGTTTCAGGTGGGATGAAAGTATGAAACTAGATGCAAATTTGGTGGTGTGGAGGGATACTGTGATATTCATTTTATAATTAATTTTATTTTACATAGATATAAGTTTTAAACTTGCTGGTAAAACAAAAAGTTTTAAACTTTATTAATTTTAATTTTACTGCAACAATAATAACAAGTAGCCAATAGGTACAGATTTAATACTTAGTGGTTATTGTCAATAATTTTTGTACAAAAACTATACCACCTCTCATTCTTAATATATAAAAACTGGAAAGTGGTTTTGGTCTCACGTAGTTTTAATTCATTTTGTCTCATATTTTTATTATTATTTTTTCCTAAAATACTCCTGTAATTGTAGTATGAATGATTTAAGAAGATTTTTTTTAAAAAAATTGATATATGTTTTTAATAAATAATTAATTTATTTAATCTGTCTGAAATAATCTTCAGCATGAATCAAACTAATAAAAAAACTTACCAAATTGCTTGTTAACCCAAATCAAAATAGAGCCGCAGTTTTTTTCCCCCTCAATTGTGAATTGTAATGCACAATTTCACAAATCAAGTGGTTTGCTTCAATTTGAATCAAAACCAAGCCAAAACGTTAAATACTCCTATAATATACTCACCTGCTCCCTGTCCTAACTTTTAACCTTCCATAAAACTTTTTAAAAACCAGTTTGTTGAAGTAGATGAGATCTCTCTTTTCGGGTAAGCTTCATTTGTTGAACATCACCTCATTCCTCTCCTCATTAACACAACCACATCAAACATATATGCCTAGCAAAACCAGCGAATCGGTCAAATTTTTTTTTATTTTTTTTTAACCTTTTTGGGAAAAAAATTTAATCATGTTTTAAAACTATATTTTGTGCATATCTATTTCAAATCTCTCTTCTCTTTCTACAAAGCTATACAATCACTTGTGGAGGTGTTGTTAAAGATGAACATGAGAATTGGCCAAGCGGATAAGTTGGGCAGCTATGCTTCTTTAACGGGTTGAAAAATGTGGGGGGTCTTCAATTATTGCTTAGAAGCAATTAATCTTCTCACCACAAGAGGTCTTAATAACTTGGAATGTCTCAATAAATTCTATGTATAGACAAATTAATTGTAAGTGATAAAAGATAATTCCACTTTCTTTGCTTTTCTGTAATACGTTTCTTAATATTATTAGTATTCAGTTTTCACTTAAAAAAATTCATTTTTGTTTTTTGTTTTGGTATAGGGTCAATTGAATGTTAAAACAGGAAAAAAAAAAGATATAGGGTCAATTTTTCATTTTTCATACGCACCCAAAGTAAAAGGGGTGTTTGGATGAAACTAAACTATGGTTTGAAGAATAGTTCTTAGAAAGAATAGATTTTGTGAAAAAGTGATTTTGAGAAGTGAGAGTGTTTGGATAGTTGTTATCAGAAACACTTTTTATATATACAAATTACTAAAAAAGACATAAATTAATATGATAATTACATAAAAAATAGATTTTATGATATATTTTAATTTGAAGGAATAAAATTATTAATAATATATTTTTTACCAATATAATTAATAATCCATAAGATAATATAATTAATAAATAATTAATGTTTGTATATATATTTATACGATATAAGATTAAATATGTTTATAAAAAATAATTGAGAGATGTTAAAATCATATTATTGTTGAGATTTACTCTGACAGGCACAATTATACTCTTCACTTTGAGACAGAAGCATAATAGATTCACTGTTCTTGTAACCATGGTTTTTGCTTAAATCATGGTTTTGACCCAAACCATAGTTTTGGATTATTTTTTCAAAATTGATGTTGTTTGGGTGACATCTTATCCAAATCATGGTTTTGCCTCCCAAATCATGGTTTTGGGAGCACCCAAACAAGCCCAACCATAATAGATCCTCGAGTCTTGATGGATCAACGGAGCAAATTGGTCGTCATCAACTCAAGGAATTGGAGGGGCCCATGTTGTAATCCAGCCCATTTGACAACTAGTTAACCCTTGCAAGTTGCAATATCAGTTTTGGTCAACCAATAAGTGTTGGTCCAAATAGAAAGGATTTGGACACCTTAAATATTATGTCCTAAGTTTGATTTTTGAAACGGTGTGTATGAAAAAATACTGTTGGGAGGGATCCCTGTTGCAGCGTCTGACAGTACCCCGAGAGATTAGTTTCTTATCGTTCGGGTAGAAGGATACTTTGGATAATTAAAAAAAAAAAATCAATTTTGGTCACATTTAGTGTCTAATAATTTCTCGAACAAAATTGTTTCTAATAAGAAGATATTGATGCGAAACCCAAAAAAATTAGGTTCAGCTAAAAAAAAATGAATTCAGTTATATTAGCAGTTTCATTAACCTCTTGCTGAAACACTTGTTCCCACATACTAACTTCTTAATGCATAGCAATAATGGAGGTAAGAAACACATTGAATTGGACCGCTTTGCCCCTTAGCTTGACTGATCTTCTTTGCCCATTTCTATTCCGAAATCTAGATAGATCACTCGGAGGAGCGGGATCTCCATCTCTAGAACAGAAAGAAGGGAAAGCGATCCAATGCCAAAGCAATCTCATATCAAATAGAGTAGTACTTAATAGCAAGTATAAAGATAAAATGATGCATGAAATCATAGCCTCAAAATTTTGGGGAGTAAATAACCCATAATTTGGTGTGCTTGCCCTCAACCGATCATATTTAAACTCGCCGTTTAAAAATATGAATAAACAGATTGATTTGACATTTATACAGGATGTGTCATGAGCATACCCTTGAGCTACCCGTTCCCATTTCTTTGCATACGCATACGTGCTTAAACCTCATTAGACTTCAGAACTTAAGTTTCCAATCCAACCTCAAGAGATGAAAAACTTCATCGGCTTTTCCATCTATCTCTATCTCTTGCTTCTTTCTTTTAAATTTGATTTGGTTAAACAGGCTACCTAAAATTCATTTAAACCCACATGAATTAGTCTAACCGGTTTAGTACGGGTTCTAAACGTGTATGAACTAGCTCATGCCCATTTACAAATAAACGGGTAGGTTATAGGTTGACCCTTGACTCAACTTGTCCTGTTGGTTGCATACCTTTCATATTTGCCTTACTTGTATCTATGGTATCTTATCTAGCTCTTTATATGCTTAAATTCTTCCCTCCCCTTCCCTCGTACTAATTAAATACAATTTTTTATTTATTCATTAAAAAGCGTTCATGAAAACCAACAAACGTATGGCAATTCCCGAGAAGATAAGACCTTTCAGGCTAACTCTAACTTGGTCCACGTATGGACAAATCCTTAAATAATTAAATATAAAAAGAAAATAATAAATGTATGATAAATGAGTAAATGACCATTCATTCAGACTCATTTGCTTGAATCTAAAGTCACATGCTCAATCACCAAAGCAGCACATGTAATTGTGTGTTCGTGATTGCTTCCAAATAATCTCGTAAAAATGAAATTATATGGGTCATATTGTGGCTCATTCAATGTTACGTTCTTCATACTTGTGAAATTACATATTTACATCCATCAAAATTAGTAAATTACACCTATACTTCACTGGTCCATAACATCCATACCGTTTACTTACATAGGTACGGATTACAGAAGATAGTTAAATACAATTTTGCTCATTAAATATGTAAGAAAATTTTAATATTTTTTGAAACTATCCTTATTAAAAGATAAATACCACTCCCTCTCACTCCGCAATACAAGTTACTCATAAAAACTTTAGTAAAAAATACAAGTTACTTGGAGAATAATTAATATTTATTTGTCAATTTTATTTCTATAATTAATATTTAAATGTAACTCATTGTATTTTTTTTTAATTTCCTTCAGAACCTCGTTTAATATGGGTAAAGTTGAAAAAAAAATTTCAATTTAGAACAAATTTAATGAATTAACCACCATTTTTTTAATATTGATGAATTAGTTAAAGTAATTATACAGTGTACATGAAGATATAATGCACTCTTTTCAAATAATTTTGGAATAAGTGAGTCTCACTAAATGATTTTGTCACAAATGTGTTTTTTCATGCAAGACAGAACGTAAATTTATAGTTCATAATTATTAGCAAAGATATCAGTAGCACAAAAAAATAGATATAAAATTATAAATTCGCCGCTATACAGCAGACAGAAGGAAGACACACACTATCGAGACCCCGTTACATCTGGGTTATTTGAGAAAGAATTTTATGGACACATTTTTTAATGTCCCAATTATGAGGTTTGGTTTCTTATCATCCCACATACTTCATTAAACTATTCGGATTTGGGTTCATTAACTTATTACTCTTTCGATATTTAATATAGGACCTAATTATTGAGTTATTCAGTATTTAATATAGGACCTAATTATTGAGTTAATTTTATTCTTCAATATAAGATCTATTTCTCATATTTATTAATTTTTTCTAAATTACCTTTATATATACTCTCTTAACTATAATTAAGTAGAAGAGGGAGAGGGGATATTGAGGAAGATGATTACAATGTTTTAAGAAAAACATGTCATATTTCTTATAATTAACTAATTTACCTAACTTCTTTAATCTAATCAAATTAGTTAAATATGTCTTATATTAAGAACCGGAAGAATATTATACTATAAGTTAGTTGGGAAATTAATTTTAGTTCTAAATATAATATTTTAATCTATTTTATTTTTTATATTTATTACTCCTCCTTATTTAAAATATAAGTTAAACTTTATCAATTTATATGTAAGGTATGCATTTTTTTTTCAAATATGCTCTTACTGATTAAGAGAATAAATAAAAGATGCAATAAATAAATAAAAAAGAAAAGAGAATATATAAGGTAACATTAGGAAAAATTCATTAAATACTTAGACGAAAATAAATGTTATCTCATAAAAAAAACTAAACCCTTCCAATAAAGGTTAGCTTTTATTTTGAATCATAGGCAGTCTTTTTTTAAAACCTCCGATCTTTTCTATAAGTTGTACTTTGAAAATGGCTAAATATTTAATACATTTTTTTTAATTTTTATCCTCAATTAATTATATGTCTTTTATTATTTATTTTCTCACTCATCCCCTCTATAAGTAAGAGTGCTTTATAAAAGCAGGCTGCATTTTTTTTCACCAATTTATTGTCTTTAACGTATTTTAATCAACTTCCATCGGTTACTTGTATATGATGAAAATGACCAAAGAAAGTACTCCCTTCGATCCTATTTATAAGCTTCAATTTGTTGTTTATCTTAACATTTAATACGTTTTTTTTTCTAATTTTACCCTTAATTATTTATTTTCTCTCGTGGCTATAATATCTCTTATCACATTTTTCTACACATTCTCTTTCATATTTTTTCTCATTTATTATAAGGACATATTTAGAAATAAAAGTATATTTCTAACCTATTTATTGTTTTTAACTAATTTTAACTAATTGTCCGTTATCCACAAATTAGTTATTGGAAGCTTATAATAAAGGCCGGGGGGAGTATGGTCTAATATTACAAAGAGATATTTTAGACAGATTATGTTACATTAATTGAAATTAAATAATTTATTTAGCTTATTTAGTCCATCAAAATAAGTTAAGGAGCTGTTAATTTCTGTACTATGTAGTAGTATTCCTCAAATTCAATGTGCAGCGACGGGTAGTGTTGTCATTTAGATAATTTGATCCAACAAAGTGGGACCCGTGCCAGCCTTCTTAGAAAGATCCTTCTATGAATCATCATCAAATGGAAGCCATGTGTAGGAGACAGCATTTCGCACTGGTCGTTCATCATGTGAATTTCGCTATTCGCGGAGATCTGTTTGGCGTTGTTTTGTTATTATACGAGTATTAACATCTCTTCCACCCAACGACACCTCTTCCCGGGAATCAATTTGCCATACTTCCATGTTACTTAACTATTTAGGATCCTTCCAGTGGCATTCTCATAGTTTCATCTCAATCTCAGTGGCACTTTCATCAACCAACCCAAATATAAACCATTCTCACCCTCGCTCATTGATCATCACAACACTTCCTCTCTCTCTCAAACTCAGTGGAACTTCCTTCTCTGTTCAATTTGTGCTTCAGAATGCAGAAGCTTGAATTTCTATTGCTGCTATTCCTAGCTATCTGCCACACCACTTTTTCAATCCGAGATGGTAATAACCTCTATATCCATATTACGTATAGCTGTGATCAAAAGATTCCTATGTGTTTGACAAATTACCCCAAGGAAGAATACTCATTCATTTATGTTGTATGATCTAAAATTTTTCAGGTTTACTTCCCAATGGTGATTTTGAGCTTGGCCCTGAACCATCACAAATGAAGGGCACAGAAGTCATAGCTCGCAATGCCATACCCAAATGGTCCATTTCTGGGTTCGTTGAATACATAAAAGCAGGCCAGAAACAAGGCGACATGCTTCTCCTTGTGCCTGAGGGATATACTGCGGTTAGGCTTGGGAATGAAGCTTCCATCAAGCAGAAAGTGAAGCTTGTGAAGGGAATGTTCTATGCCATAACTTTTAGTGCAGGTCGGACATGTGCACAAGAGGAGAAGATCAATGTGACAGTGATACCCACAAGTGAGAAGAGCGACTGGGGTGTGTTTCCCATCCAGACAGTTTATAGCAGCAAGGGCTGGGATGCTTATTCATGTGGGTTCAGAGCAGATTATCCAGAAGCGGAGATTGTGATCCATAATCCTGGTTTGGAGGAAGATCCTGCTTGTGGACCCATCATTGACTCTGTTGCCATCAAGGCCTTGTACCCCTCTAGAAGAACAAAAGGTGAATTCTCTCACCAAAAACTCAACCATCATGCTTACTTCTTTGCATTAAAACAATTTGATAACAGACGTTTGAAGAACTTATCAGTAACTTTTTAATCTGATGTATTTGAAACAACTGAACTCTCATATAGACTCTGGTTAATTGGATTACTTATGTTGCATTGTATGTTTCAGATAATTTGCTGAAAAATGGAAACTTTGAGGAAGGACCATATGTGTTCCCAAAGACAGATGGTGGGGTTCTGCTTCCACCTAACATCGAGGATGCTCACAGTCCATTACCAGGATGGATGATAGAGTCTCTCAAAGCTGTGAAGTACATTGACTCTGATCACTTCTCTGTGCCCAAGGGCAAAAGAGCCATTGAACTTGTTGCAGGCAGAGAGAGCGCCATTTCACAAACTGTCAGAACTCAAAGTGGCAAGACTTATGATCTGTCATTTGCTGTGGGTGATGCAAACAACTCTTGTGAAGGTTCCATGTCTGTGGAGGCATTTGCAGGCAAAGAAACTGTGAAGGTTTCTTATGCTTCTAAAGGCAAAGGAGGGTTCACAAGAGGGAAGCTTCGATTCAAGGCAGTGTCCTCTCGCACTCGCATTACCTTCTTTAGCACGTTTTACAGCATGAAGACTGATGGCTCCCTCTGTGGACCTGTTTTAGATGATGCTAGATTAGTTGGTGTTCGTTATTTTAAGCATCCTTGATTGGTTTGATTGTAAATTACGAGTTTGTGCATTGCGAAGACAGATCCATCACATCACCAAATTCAAATTTGTAAGCCATTTGTAACTTCAAAAGTTGATTCGTTTATTCAATTATAAATCTCCTACATATTAGTTGTCATCAGCCCGTGTTAGAGGCACATGTTTTAACCCATTTGGTGTACAGATAATCCCTTGAATTTTTTTGCCCTTAAAATACCACTGTCGGTTTCATTAAAATAATGGAGTTAGTAAAAAGGAACAAAAATATATTTCTTCATGCATCGTTTAACTCTTATTGTCAATTATGTGACACATGGTCCAAGAGACAATGCATCATATCCGGTACTTGGGCATGTGATATCATTGGTTTGGATCTCTCTGAAGCTTCAATATGGAGCATCTACGTGAACAGTTATTAACAGACTAGGAGAATCAATATGGCGAGCCTACCAATCTGAGACAAGTGGAACGGCTTTGTTAGAGTCTATATATATATATATATATATATATATTGTAAGAAAGGAAAGCTAAGACACTACTCTACTACAACAGGAAGTAAAGGCTAAACATTAGAACTCAAAATGCAAGTTACAGTTAATAGTTTGCAAAACGGACATTTGTAGAACTGAAACTAATTTTATTTACCTGACTTGCATTTACAAAACTAGCTTTTCACCATGTGTATACATAAACAGACCCTGACAAGTAGCCAAGCATTAGTTGGGATGAGTCCATTTTCTGAATGTCCTTTTGACTCACAAAAGTAGAATCCAAACATGCACATAGAAACTCTGGTTTAATGGGGATAAGAAGTGTCTGAAAACAATGAGGTCTCTGCAATTGCTGTTCTGCAGAATTCTGAACGATGATCTTGTAGGGAACGTTTACTAGCAAGTTATATAAGAATGCTGATGTATATTATCTGGTTCTCGTTAAAAACAGTACGCACATAATAGTTTTAGTTATGGCTTGAAGGGAGAGTAAACTGAGGCTTGACTTTGTTCTTCATGGTCTGAGGCAGCCTCTAGTTCCGTTAGTACAACTACATATAATTGCTGGGAGCACGTAAATTAAAGTTGCTAGCTAGTTCGTGAGTCTAAAACTGCTACTCATTCAATAGCATATACTACCTGCAGAGAGCCAGACAAAAGGATCTCGATACTAAATATAAATATAACATTTCAACTCATTATGTTTCTCAAGTTTATAATTTTCTTCTCAAAATAGTCCCTATGATTATTGTACATATTAAGAGGTTTCTATTAAAGAATAGTTTGAATACTTATGATTATTAAAGATATTTTAGGAAAGATATTACCTATTGATTACAAATAACTAACTTGTAATTTTCTTAAAATCAAAAGATTAGTTATCTAACTTTTCTATTGGGGATAGAAGGTAATGCAATTTTACATCCACTAAAGACATAACAGATATATTTGTATTACATGGATGAAAATAGTATTTGGAATTTTGATCTATTTTGATTTTAGTCTTTGAAATTTCAAACCTATGGTTTTAGCTCTGAAAATTTAATCCGTCCAAAAATGTTAGTTCTTAAAGATGTAGCAATATTAAAATCTACTAAAGTGCCATAAATGGCATTGGAAGTGTGATCCAAACTCACTAGAGGGCACCTAATTGAATCTTATATAGATCGCAAGGGAAAACAAGATTAGGTCCTCAAAACGTATAACAGAATTATACAAAAAGGATGAGTTTTTAAAATATAACGCAGTGAACAACTTCTAAACCAATGCATCAATTCCCTTTTTTATAATCATTCTCTATGCTACGTTTTGAGGATTTTTTTTTCCATTATCTATATAAGATCCAACTAGGTGCTATTTGTTGAGTCCGTATCACTATTTAGTGTTGTTTATAACAATTCAACATATTTTAATATCATTACACCTCCAAGGACTAGCGTTTTAAGATAGGTTAAATTTTAATGACTAAAACCATGTGTTTGAAATTTGAGAGGTTAAAACCAAAATAGACTCAAATTTTAAGGACAAAAAATTGTATTAACCTTGTGTGCATGGAATAAAATACACTTGCCTTCCCTCCCTATATTTTACCTTATTATAAAGACCTATCTCTCCATTTGTTAGGATTAAGTAATTATTTAGTTTTTTCTTTTCAATCTTCCTAAACTAGTTAATTAACTCTTACATTATGAACGAGACCAATACTAAAAAAGAAAAAAAATGAAATGTAATTTTGCTTATTAATTAAAACCGAAATAGTAATTGTATGTAATTGATCATCCATTCAAACGCACTGTTTGAATCTAAGAGGCACATACACACGCAAACCCCACATGTGATCGTGTTTCTGATTGCTTCCTAATAATCTTACAAAAATGAAATTATATTGCCAATATTGCGCCTCATCATTCAATATACTGTGTTGATACCAATACCATTATATCAATATATATAACCTACAAACTTAACGTGAAATTGATTTGATGTGTTTCGCCTGTGAATATAGTACAGTTTAAGTTATTTGGCATGTATTTGGGTGTTAAGTATATTGTTTTTTTGGCATAATAATAATAATAAAACATTTATTGTCAAAGGTAGTGGGTTTTACTATATAATTTTGTCACAAATATGCCTTTCCATGTAGCAACATGATTTTTAGTTTATTAATTAATTAATGCCAAAAATATCATCAGCATAAAATAATAAATATGAAATCAAAAATTAGCGGCTATTTGGTAGGCAGAAGGAAGACACACTCAATCCTAATCCCAGAATACACATGGCTTATTTGAGAAATAATCCCACGAACACATTATTTATGGCCCAATTATAAGATTTGGCTGCTTCTCACCCCATAATTCACTAAACTATAGGGATTTGAATTTGTTATCTTATTATTATATTCATCAAATTCAATGTAGGGAGGGGTGGTCTTGTCATTTTGACCCAACAAAGTTGGACCCGTCCCAACCTTCTCAGAAAGATCTTGATACAGTCATTTAATCAGTATTGTAACACAAAAATTTGAACACAAGAAACAACGTTTGGCATTGTCTATTGGTGACATACTTGGCTGTGATGATCTGTTTGGGATTATACTATTAACATCTCTTCCACAAAACGCCACCTTTTCTAGAGAATCAATTGCCAGACTTCCATGTTACACATAAGAGTTTAGGATCTTTCCAGTGGCATTCTCATAGTTTCATCTCAATCTCAGTGGCATTTTCATAAAGCAACTCAAATATAAACCATTGTCACCCTCATCCATTCATCTCCACAACACCTTCTCTCTGCCGTGTGAACCTTTAATTTTCATTCTCTGTTCAATTCTTTCTTCACAATGCAGAAGCTTCAATTAGTATTGCTGCTATTTGTAGCAACATGCCACGCCACTTTTTCTTTACGTGATGGTAATTAATAACGTCTCTGAATCAATATTGTATTTAGATATATTTGTGGCCCATGAAGAACTCAAGATTCCAATGTGTTTGATAAATTACCCCATTGAAGAGTACTCACTATTTTGTGTTATTACATGGTTGAATTTTTCAGGTTTGCTTCCCAATGGCGACTTTGAGCTTGGTCCTGAACCATCACAAATGAAGGGAACAGAAGTCATAGCGCGCAACGCCATACCCAAATGGACAATTTCTGGGTTCGTTGAATACATAAAAGCAGGACAGAAACAAGGCGACATGATGCTTCTTGTGCCTGAGGGAGCCACGGCTGTGAGGCTAGGGAATGAAGCTTCCATTAAACAGAAGTTGCAGCTTGTGAAGGGAATGTACTACTCCATAACGTTCATCGCAGGTCGTACTTGTGCACAAGACGAGAAGATCAATGTGTCTGTGACTCCCACAAATGAAAAGAATGATTGGGGCGTGTTTCCCATCCAGACAGTTTATAGCAGCAAGGGATGGGATTCTTATGCTTGTGGGTTCAGAGCAGATTACCCAGAAGTGGAGATTGTGATCCATAATCCTGGTTTGGAAGAACATCCTGCCTGTGGACCCATCATTGACTCTGTTGCCATCAAGGCCTTGTACCCTCCTAGAAGAACAAATGGTAAATTCTTGAGTCCGATGAAGTTTAATTAAACAACTAAACTCTCATATGGACATCCATAGCTCAAATTTGGGCTACAGAGTTTAATTAAACACATCTGTTTTGAATTAATAAACGATAGTTAACTGAATTTCTTGTCTTGCATTGTGCGTTTCAGTGAATCTGCTGAAAAATGAAGACTTTGAGGAAGGACCATATGTGTTGCCAAAGACTGATGGTGGGGTTCTGCTTCCACCCATCATGGAGGATGCTCACAGCCCCTTACCAGGATGGATTATAGAGTCTCTCAAGTCTGTGAAGTACATAGACTCTGATCATTTCTTTGTGCCTAAAGGCAAAAGAGCCGTTGAACTTGTTGCAGGCAGAGAGAGTGCCATTGCACAAATTGTGAGAACTCAAACTGGCAAGACTTATGACCTGTCATTTGCTGTGGGTGATGCAAATAACGCTTGTGAAGGTTCCATGACTGTGGAGGCATTTGCAGGCAAAGAAACTGTGAAGGTTTCTTATGTTTCAAAGGGAAAAGGAGGATTCACAAGGGGGAAGCTTCGATTCAAGGCTGTATCGTCTCGCACTCGCATCACATTCTTGAGCACATTTTACAGTATGAAGACTGATGGCTCGCTTTGTGGACCTGTTCTAGATGATGTCAAATTGCTGAGTGTTCGTTATCTTAGGCATCTTTAAATTCGAATCTGGAAGCCATGTGTAACTCCAAAAGTTGATTCGTTTATTCAATCATAAATATCCTACGTACACATATTGGTTGTCATCAACCCCTGAGTGCGGAGGCATATGTTTGAACCCATTTGATGTATAGATAATCCCTTGAAATTTCGTTTTTTAATTTCAGTCTACCAGTCTGAAACCAGCTGAATGGTTTTGTTGGAGTATGTTTAGTTTACAGTTTGCAGAACGGCCATTTGTCAAACCGAACTACAACAGTATCCATCACTTTGAGCAACTCATTCTCTTGATCGTCATGGACATGAGTTTACTCATTCTTTTGATTCATTTATTAGCCTAAGATTACACACACACACACATATATATTACACACACACACACATATATATATATATATTATATGGACTCCCTCACTTTGAGCAATATGAAACTCTTCCTTTTGACATGCACCCATAAACTACAACAGTATACATATGTGCGGGGTTCTGTTAAAAAAAGTAACTAGTGATTTTTTTTGGTTAGCAAAAAGAGTTCGTTTTATTAATTATCAAAAGTAATAATTTCCTGTGAAGGAAAAAAGAACAGAAAAAGAAACATTCTAACACAGCCTAAATACAAAACATAAAAATCAGAAAATATATAGAATACCACCCATAGAGAAATCAATAAAGTTTCATCTAAAACAAAACCTATTCCTTTTTTCAACTCAGAGGTGGCATGGTTGTTGGAGTACGTCCCTTGGCAGGATGTACTCCAGAGAGAATGGTGGTTTAATTTATCAAACTAACTGCCTCTGTTCTTTAGGGTTTAATCTTGAGGCAGGCTCTAGTTTTCATATACTCTCCAGACCTGTTTATAGAGCAGAGAAAAGAAAATTTTTGGTCCTATTTATAGGATAGAGAGAGAAATTTTTTATATAAATATACAACTTTATCCTTTATTCATTATTTTGTTACTTTGTTCTTATGAGGTATATATTGTATACTAAATAGGGATAAAGTTAAAAGGTTCTTAAATTTTAAATGAGCATTAATGAAGTTTAAAATTTTTATTGATTTGTATAAAACATATTGAAAGTGACTTATAAATAAGATCAAAAGAGTATAATGGAACAACATATAATTGGTAGCTGGATCGTTTGTCTACAACTATTGCTACTTATCCAATGGCTTATATATTTTCACATACGTTAAAGACATCACAAATATTTGTGTTGAAGTATATTGTATTTATAATTGTGTTAATGTGTATAGAATAACTACACACTCACCTCTCCTCTATTTTACCTTCGTTATAAACTCTATTTTCATCTTCAAAAGCTACTTCAACATTCAACCATGAATTGATGACCCTTAAATAATATGTTTTGAACTAAAATACCTTTTTCTTAAACATAAATATTATAAAAAAATTAGACATGAAAAAAATCACTTTTACGCAATATCTTTTAGAACTTTTTAGTCATATTTTAAAATTTTTGTAACATATTTATGTCAACTTATTTGTTTAGTAATTTTTACAACATAAATAAATATATTCGCTGAAAAATCTTCCGAAACATAATGAGGGATAAATTGGTTCACATAATTTATGTTTATTTTTATTTTAATTGTGATTTACATTCTTAATTAATTAATATAATTAATTAGAAAAATGTCTGGCATTTCTTGAGAGGACCTTCTATGGTTCCATCCCTGCCAAAGGAGGACTTTACGTTAACATACAGCAATAGGCAACGCAAACTTGGTCCACATCAACACCTACAATAAAAAGAAAATTATAATGAGATTTCAAGAGAAAAAAATAATTATCAGTAAGTCCTAGTAACAAGTAAGCAATTATCATTTATTACCTTAAAACTTATTATTACTGATTGTTTTGTTGTCACTAAAACTTTTTAGTATTATGATTTTTTACTTAAGACTTCGTAGTAATTCTCCCATACAAAAACACCAAGATTTTTCAAATTAACTAAAATAGAAATTAAAAAATAAAATGAAATTTGGCTAATTAATTAATATTGAAATATTACATTCAAACTCACTGCTTGAATCTAAGGCCACATATATATATATATATATATATATATATATATAAAAGCAAACACCACATGTGATTGTGTTTCTAGTTGCTTCCTAACAATCTTACAATTAATGAAATTATACTCCTCGGGTCCTAAATATAAGACCCATTTTGTAGTGTAAATTACACTATAAAATAGGTCTATTTATACTACAAAATAGGACTTATATTCAAGACCGAAGGGAGTATTATTTTGTTAATATCATTGTGCCCCATCATTCTATGTAATGTGTTAATCTATAAATTGAATATGAAATTGATATGATGTGTTTGGCTTTTGAATATAGTAATATAATTTCAGATATTTGGCGTGAATATTGTTCTGTGGCATAATAACAATGATGATGATGATGATGATAAAATTATACTCCCTTCATTCCTTATTATAAGAGACATTTGATGCTTATGGTATGTTCCCATATATAAGAGACCCTTAAAAGTTGTCTCTATTTTTTTTGTATTGATTTCCTATTTTACCCCTATTTATTTTGTCTCCAACTCATACTCTCTCTCCCTCCCACTTCTCTTTCTTTTAATAATTTAATTGTTCTCTTTCATACTCTCTCTCCTTATTAATGAGGGCATTGTTGGAAAAAATATTATACTTTTTACATATTAATTGTTCTCAACTAATTTTAACTGTTTTTTTTTATCAACGTAATTTGGTTATTTGTCTCTTATAATAAGGAACGGAGGGAGTATATTTTATGTCAAAAATAGTGGGTTTTACTATATAATTTTTTTCATAAATATGTCTTTCCATGCAACAACATGATTTTTAGTTTATAGTTAGTTAATACTAAAATATCATCAGCATATATATAAAATTACATATTAGCTGCTATTTGGTAGGCAGAAGGAAGACACACTTGATCTGAATCTCAGAATTACACGTGGGTTATTAAAAAAAAATCTTATGGACACATTTTTTTATGTCCCAATTATGAGATTTGGCTGCTTCTCATCCCATAATTCATTAAATTACAGGGATTTGAAGTTGTTATCTGATTATTATACTCTTCAAATTCAATGTAGGGAAGGGTGGTGTTGTCATTTTGACCCAACAAAGTTGGACCCATCCCAACCTTCTCAGAAAGATCCTGATCCGTTTCCATTTAATTTGAATACAAGAAACAACATTTGGCACTGTTCATTGGTGATACAATTGGCTGTGATCTGTTTGGGATCAGCATTATTATTATATTAACATCGTCTCTTCCACACAACGCCACCTTTTCTAAAAGAATCCCTTGCCAGAGTTCCATGTTATACATAAAAGTTTAGGATCTTTCCAGTGGCATTCTCATAGTTTCATCTCAATCTCAGTGGTATTTTCATAAACCAGCGTAAATATAAACCATCGTCACCCTCATCCATTGATCTCTACAACACCTCCTTCTCTTTCTCCTTCTCCTCTCTCTGTGTGGACCTTTCATTCTCTGTTCAATTCTTTCTTCACAATGCAGAAGCTTGAACTTGTGTTGCTGCTATTTTTAGCAACATGCCATGCCACTTTTTCTTTACGTGATGGTAATTACTAATAACCTTTCTGAATCAATATACATATATATATATATATATTTGTGATTAGTGAAGAACTCAGGATTCCAATGTGTTTGATAAATTACCCCAGTGAGGAGTGCTCACTATTTTATTATATTACATGGTTGAACTTTTCAGGTTTGCTTCCCAATGGCAACTTTGAGCTCGGCCCTGAACCATCACAAATGAAGGGAACAGAAGTTATAGCAAGCAACGCCATACCCAAATGGACAATTTCTGGGTTCGTTGAATACATAAAAGCAGGACAGAAACAAGGCGACATGATGCTTCTTGTGCCTGAGGGAGCCACGGCTGTGAGGCTAGGGAATGAAGCTTCCATTAAACAGAAGTTGAAGCTTGTGAAGGGAATGTACTACTCCATAACGTTCAGTGCAGGTCGGACATGTGCACAAGACGAGAAGATCAATGTGTCTGTGACTCCCACAAATGACAAGAATGATTGGGGCGTGTTTCCCATCCAGACAGTTTATAGCAGCAAGGGATGGGATTCTTACGCTTGTGGGTTCAGAGCAGATTACCCAGAAGTGGAGATTGTGATCCATAATCCTGGTTTGGAAGAACATCCTGCCTGTGGACCCATCATTGACTCCGTTGCCATCAAGTCCTTGTACCCACCTAGAAGAACAAATGGTAAATTCTGAGTCTGATGAAGTTTAATTAAACAGCTAAACTCTCTCATATGGACATCCATAGCTCAAATTTGGGATAGAGAGTTTTAAGCCTCTACTAATGCATTGATTTATATCTAGCAAACGATGGTTAACTGAATTGCTTGTTTTTCATTGTATGTTTCAGTAAATATGCTGAAAAATGGAGACTTTGAAGAAGGACCATATGTGTTGCCAAAGACGGATGGTGGGGTTCTGCTTCCTCCCAACATTGAGGATGCTCACAGTCCATTACCGGGATGGATGATAGAGTCTCTCAAGTCTGTGAAGTACATAGACTCTGATCATTTCTTCGTGCCTAAAGGCAAAAGAGCCATTGAACTTGTTGCAGGCAGAGAGGGTGCCATTGCACAAATTGTCAGAACTCAAATTGGAAAGACTTATGATCTGTCATTTGCTGTGGGAGATGCAAATAACGCTTGTGAAGGTTCCATGACTGTGGAGGCATTTGCAGGCAAAGAAACTGTGAAGGTTTCTTATGTATCTAAGGGCAAAGGAGGGTTCATAACAGGGAAGCTTCGATTCAAGGCTGTATCGTCTCGCACTCGCATCACCTTCTTTAGCACGTTTTACAGCATGAAGACCGATGGCACACTCTGTGGACCTGTTCTTGATGATGTCAAATTGCTGAGTGTTCGTTATCTTAGACACCCTTGATTGGATTCACTGTGAATTTTAAGCTGTTTCACTTTCAGATGTTCACCAATTACCCTATGATATATATACTTGTTATAGTCTTACAGAACTTTTATAATAATAAAACTAAAAGCATTATAGGATCACCGCTGAGATTTGGATTTAGTGAAAGAAGCTAGTTTTTCACAGTGTAGCAAACTAGAGTTTAAATCTCCTCTGGAGAAGTACTCATATTTAGTTTTCAAGAATGCCTTATATAAACTTTCATTAGGGGAATACTTATGCTTAATGAAAAAAAATTGAGTTTTTAAGTTTTGTATGTATTTTAGATGATGTCGAATTGCTAAACTAAATCGATTTAGGTCCTCTAGGATGCTATGTGTACTTTTAAAGATAACCATATCAATTTCTCCATTTCATATTCACACTTTACAGAATTCTAGGGAAAAAAAATCTTTTGATGCCTATTTTTTTAATAAAAAGATTAAATGATATTAAGAAAAAAATAACATTATATTTAGTACATGACTAAAAGGAGAGCAGTAAAATGAAAGATTTGAAGAAACAGAAGACAAAGGAATAACAACTACAACACCTAAATTTTACTAAAAAAATTCAATACCATAAAAATTTAGTAAGAAAGAATAGTATGCTATAATTATTCAATTTGTCTTATGAAAAACTTTATCATAAAGAATTTAGTTAGCCAAACTCTTGGATATAAGGGGGAAAATAGTACAGCATTAATTTCTTTTGCTTCTCTATGATATAATGACTTTTTTTTTTTTGCGTGTAACTATGATATAATCACTTTTTATGTTCACGAGTTGTGTTCCAATTAAGTTCATTGCAATTTATTTTAAATAAGGTCCTCAGGGCGGATCCTTGGATCAGGGATGTAATAAAGCACTTGTTCCCTACCAACTTCTTAGGTAAAAGGCCCATGTTTTGGCCCATTTGATGGACATATAATCCTTTAAAAAATCAATAGTCTCACGCTAAAAAATTAAAACAACGTTGGAGGATGATAATGCCTAATTTACCCATCGTCTGTGATTCAGCAGTAGGAACAATATCCTCTCATCCAAAAAGGAGGGGGCTCAATTCCCCATCATGGTGTTTGAGGAGACATTCTAGAATGAGAGTGCCTAGGTTTACACTTGAGAGTATAATATAGGTTCACCCTGCTTAACATTAATATCACTTAAGAGGAGCCATTTAAACGCCTTGTCCTTGGTTTGGGTTGAATTTGAACCCCTATCTAAAATTTTTGTAGCAAAAAAAAAAGAAGAAGATAATAATGCCTAATTTAGGGCTTGTTTGAAATGTTAGATGGGTTTTACCTTGGTCGCCATAAAAATGCTTATGAGTAGTTCTAAATGGCAAATGCAAACAAGCCCTTAATTGGTGATGAGCAAAAAGATTCATAAAAAAGGGATTTAAGAAAAGAAAAATAAATCCTTGATGCATTTTTTAACTAAAACAAAACAAAAGTAGTATTTCCACCACGTAGTTGTTATACTGGTTAATCAGAAAGTAAAAACGATGACATTTTCATAAATAAAATAGGAGAAATTGCAAAAAAAAAAAGACCTTGGAATTGTAAAAACGCAGATAGGAACTCTTGACAATTTTACTTTATGTTTTGACAACTTTATGACATATTATTATTGTTAAAACCCAAAGTGAAGTTGTCAAGGGTCTCTATCTGCATTTTTACAATTCCAAAATCTTTTTTTTATAATTTTCCCAATAAAATATAAAATTAAGGATTTTTTTTAACACTGTATTGCTATCTAAAGGTCATCAAAATTACAGTAGGCTTCACTTTAAATGTGCATTTTTTATGGGGGGAAAAACACATTCAACTTATGGCCAAAAAAAAATCACCATATCTTTAGTAGAATTCAAAGCCCACATATTTTCTATTATCATATTATAGTGAAAACATAAGATTATGATTTTGGCCAAAAAAATACATAATCAATGTAATCAATAATGATATTTCGCTTAAGCATAAAAATAATGTAACTTAATTTGTAGAATTCTATCAACATAATCAATAACTTACTTTAATTAAACGAGAGGGACAAAAAATCAAATGGAATTTTACTTACTTATTTAAAACGAAATATTAATTCATGCCCATTGTTTGAATCTAAAGCGACATACACAAATATATCGCATGTGATTGTGTTCATAATTGCTTCCTAATGTTCATACAAAAACTGAAACTATCGTTCATATTACGTCTAATTTAATGTCGTATTCTTGATACCAATGTCATAAAAATTTATATTTATTGCCGACATTATTATTAATTAGCAAAAAATAAATTAAATAAAATTACAATTCAGCAACTTCAGGAAGACACATGGGCTATATATAAATAACTCTTATTGGGGGCAAAAATTTTATATCCCAGTTGTATATGAGATAACGAGACCTTGTTGCTTCTCATCCAATATGTCATTAAAATATACGGATTTTTATTTGTTAATGTCTTATTATATTTATTGAAATTTACATCCTCATATTTTAGACAAACCAATCTCGGGCTTCAGGCTCTATTTGTATTTCATGATGAAGCTTCAAGGATAAAATAGTGATTTCACTTGATTATTAGTGGAGGACTCTAATTAAATCCTTTATGTTTATGTGCTCCAATGAAATCATAATTTTATTTGGTACTCTCCCAGTTCTAAATATAAAGCTAATTTTGTAGTGTAAATTATATTATAAAATGAGTTTTATATTTAGGACATAGAGGCCGTTACTAAACCAATATTTACGTTATTATATATATATATATATATATATATATCTATGTATGTATTTTTTTTGCTTTTGACATGGGCGCATAGAAGTTGATTACTCTAGAACGTGCAGAGTTGACCAGCTGACATAAAATGTACAATCATGTATAAAATTGATAATTGTTATTAATACTGATATTGTTTATTATTACCTTCTATCCTTAGTATAAGAATTCGTTTGATTTTATTTTGATTTTAAATATAAGATTCAAATTCACTTTGTTTCTCATATTTATCCACTTTTTTTAAAGATAGTTTTTGTAGTAATGGTAGTTATAATTAATATACTTGATTAGTAAATGTATTCTGAGAAAAATAATATCTATTTATTACAAATAACTAACTTAAAAAACTTTTTAATCTACTCAAATTAGTCAACTAACTCTTATACCAAGCACCGGAAGTAGTATTTTCTCTTGGTGAAATGATTTACTCCTCCAGTCCTAGATATCAGTATTATTTTTCTATATATGTTTATGTGTATAAATATATGCGTGTGTGTGTGTGTGTGTAATATAATATAATTGTCTTATGTATATTTCAACAGGTAGTTCTCCTTGCCGTGAGATAATCATACATACACAAGGAAAGTGAAGGAACTACGCTGTCCGTTGTCTGTTGGCTATAAACTTCATCATAGATTCATTTAGTATTATTTTATTTTTGATGACATGTAAATGCTTCTCTTAGAGCTTAGTCTTACTAATTTTGACTTGGTTAAAATTTAAAATTTAGTTCCTATAATTTTGATTTATTAAAATTTAATTCTTAACTTCTGATTCGGTGCAGATTATCCTTGCAATTT
The DNA here is from genome assembly GCF_004799145.2 of Neltuma alba. Lineage (NCBI taxonomy): Eukaryota > Viridiplantae > Streptophyta > Magnoliopsida > Fabales > Fabaceae > Neltuma > Neltuma alba. The sequence continues at coordinate 54,619 of NW_021636718.1, forward strand.
TAACAAGTAAAAATATTAATATCTATATGTTAAAAAATAAAATAGTTCAACTACAAATCTACTTATAAAATATTTTCAAATGTACACCAAGAACTATAAAATTTTATTAGTTTCAAAATAATATGAAAATGTCATATAACCGTTAATATGACTTGACATACAATAGGTTTTTTTTTCCCCTCACACTTGTACAATAATGTGGGCCCACAAAAATTGATGGACCTTAGGGTGCGTTTGGTTGGAGGGGAGGGGAGCGGAGGGGAGGGAAAATGAGCCCCTCGCCTCATTTGGTTAAAAATTTTGGAGGGCCCTCTCCTCCACTCCCTCCCCCCCATTTTGGCTCCCCTCCAAATTGAGGGTTTTTGGAGGGGAGCTAAAATTTTGGACCATTATGCCCTTATAGTTTTTTTAATATTCTATTTCTACCCATAAAATATATTATTATAATATTTATTTCAAATAAAAAATATATTATCCTAAGTAAAAAAGATAAAAAAAAAATACATTATTATAATTAAAAATATATTATAAAAATTATTTAAATAAAAAATTATAATATTATAAAATTAATTGTTTTTTATAAATATATTATTTATTAAATATATTTTAAATCTGGAAAAAAAGATAGCCTAAAGAGAATAAAATTTCATTTTTCTTAGAGCATATAAAATTTGTTAATTTGATTATTTTAAATATATTATTATATTAATTAGAATAAAAAATTACTGTACCAATTTTTTAATACACATATTAACATGATAAGACTTAATTTTTATTAAATTATATGATTTAAATTAAGATGTAAATTAATTTATATAATATATCAATAAAAAATATAAACTAATATGTCAGGATAAAATGGTAAATTGATCGTTACTATCCCTCCCCTCTTCTCCTTGAACCAAACAAGGGATCATTAAATACCCTCTCCTCCCTCTTTTTTAATCAAACCAAACAAGGTGAGGATGAAACCTCCCTTCCCCTCCCCTACTCCTCCCTCCCTTCCCTCCCCTCCCCTCCCCTCACCTCAACCAAACAGGCCCTTAGGGGATGTGATATTTTTTTGCATCATTTTGAAATTTTTGTATGTATTTTTGTATCCAAAAAAAATTTATAACGCCTGATGCACATTCACAAATACTCCATGAGTAAATTCACATTTTAAAACCAAAATAAAACTATAAAGACTAAAATTATTTTCTAGGGACTAATGCTTTAAACAATTAGAATTATATGGACAGAATTATATTGTACTAAGTTAAAATTTAGAGATTGGGTCTTAATTGAATTATGCGGAGTCATGGTTTATGAACTAATTTTAAGTAAGTGAAAACCATATGAAATTTCCCTTAAGTTTACTTCACATATATAGATGCTAGAAATCAAATGCTAGAAGAAAAAGATTGAGAAAGACAAACAAGAGGCCAGGAGCTAGTAGTATTAGTTGGGATTGGGCCAGACGCTCCAACTATTGTCTCCCTTTTCCGTTCATCTTTTTTTTGGGGGGGGGGGGTGATTATTAGCTCTTAAACAAAATAAGCACGTTTTGATACTGTTGTCTTTTTTGTGACTTTTAAAAAAATGACGCAAAATTTTACTGCATTTTTATTTGAAAATTTTATTAAAAAAATACAAAATCACATCCTTTCATGACTGCATATGGCCCTTATTTTATCAGAAAACTAATTTTCTCCATTTATGCATATCATCCTTGAATGGGGCCATGCTAATTTTTTTTCTCCTTTCAATAGAAGTCCAATTTTATTAGATGCTATAAAAAATATGGGTAAAAATATAAATTTACTTTGAAAGTTTCCGTTCAGAATAAATATTGTCCTAAAAATATTTTTGACTTCAATGTAACTCCGAAAGTTTCAAAATGTAACAATGTTGTACTAACCATTGAAAAACTAATGTTTGTTAATATTTTTAATTTAATGGTAAAATATAATATTGCTCTATTTTAACATTTTTGGGACAACATTAAATAGTTGAACCCCAAAAAAAACTTTTGGTGTCATCAAGCAGCTTACCGCAAAAAAAAAAAAAAAAAGCAGCTTGCTGGGAGCGTTGACTCACATTCATGCCCACATGAGTTGGTATTTTAATATTGATTATGAAGACCCAAAAAACAAGTCGCACTTGTTATCTTATTTTCGTTGAAGTACCAAGACATATTAATATCCAAATATGTCTTCCACATACAACGCCACTTCTTCATGGGAATTGCCAATTTTCCATGTTCCATAACAACTTGGGATCCTTCCGGTGGCATTCTCATAGTTTCATCTCAATCTCAATGGCATTTTCATCAACCAACTCAAATATAAACCTCTGTCAACCTCACCCATTGATCAGCCCACGGCATTCTCTTTCTCCCTTTGTGGACTTTCATTGATTCACGACTGTTCAGTTTGAGCGTATCAGAATGCAGAAGCTTGAATTTCTATTGCTGCTATTCTTAGCAACCTTCCCCATCACTTTTTCCATCACTGATGGTAATTACCTGTGAATCCATTTTATTCGTGATCAATGAAAAGCTCAAAGATTCTTATGTGTTTGACAAATTACCCAATGAAGACTACTCACTATTTTGCTTTATTTTCCTGCTGATATTTTCAGGTCTGCTTCCCAATGGCAACTTCGAGCTTGGTCCTAAGCCATCACAACTGAAGGGCAAAGTAGTCACAGCTCGCGACGCCATACCCGAATGGACCATTTCTGGGTTCGTTGAATACATAAGATCAGGCCACAAACAAGGTGACATGATGGTGATTGTGCCTGAGGGAGACTCTGCTGTGAGGCTTGGAAATGAAGCTTCCATTATGCAGAAAGTGAAGCTTGTGAAGGGAATGTACTACTCCATAACGTTCAGTGCAGGTCGTACGTGTGCACAAGACGAGAAGATTAACGTATCTGTCACTCCCACGAGTGAAAAGAGGAACTGGGGCGTGTTTCCCATTCAAACAGTGCATAGTAGCCATGGATGGGATTTTTATGCTTGTGGGTTCAAAGCAGATCACCCAGAAGTGGAGATTGTCATCCACAATACTGGTGGGGACGAACATCCTGCTTGTGGTCCTGTTATTGACTCTGTTGCCTTGGCGGTCTTGAACCATTCTAAGAGAACAAATGGTAAACTCCCTCAATGGCCAAAAACTTAACCATCGTATTTGCGCCTTCGCTGTTAAAACCTCTAGTACAAGTTTGAATTAGAGTTATGATGACATATGTGTGTGCGTGAGTTGCATTTTCAAGGCATTCCATTGATTCCTTTCCTACATTACTCCGAAAATTTTATTTCTCCTTTTAGGAAAAAGGGGTCTATGCGTGTGTTATATTTTATGAGGGATAAAAACTCAGAGAGAGTTAATTATTGGGATGCATTTGGGGGCTAATTAGAGGGAGGGAAGGGAAAGTATCCAAAGAAGAAGAGAGTGGCAAGGGGCAAAGTGTTCTATTTCTCATTTCCTTATTTATATAACTTTCTCTTCAAGAATTTTTTAAGTTAAAACTCGCTGTTGTTGAAATTTACACATTATCATTTTTTATTTATTTACAACACCCAAACAGTAAGGGGGGAAAAATATTCAGTAAAACTATGTTTATTGTCAGGTTTTACATATAAATCTGTCCATTACTATGAATCACACTAAAATGTTTTAATCTAGAAGAGAACTTGATAATAATGTTTAGAAGTTACACAGGGATTTCCTCATTTTCTTTATGCAATTTGGTAACAAAAACTTGACAGCTTAAATAACTTCAAGTCCGATTCTTTCACTAAACACCGGCTTCTAATGACAATATTAACTGAACACTGCTTGTTTTGCACTGTGTGTTCAGGGAATTTGCTGAAAATGGGGACTTTGAGGACGGTCCATATGTGTTCCCAACAAATTGTGGGGTCCTGATCCCACCCAACATGGATGATCCTCACAGCCCTTTACCAGGATGGATAGTAGAGTCTCTCAAGTCTGTGAAGTACCTAGACTCTGATCACTTCTCTGTGCCTAAGGGCAAAAGAGCCATCGAGTTTGTTGCAGGAAAAGAGAGTGCCATTGCACAAATTGTCAGAACACAGATTGGCAAGATTTATGATCTGTCATTTGCTGTGGGAGAACAAACAACGCTTGTGAAGGTCCATGACCATGACTGTGGAGGCATTTGCAGGCACAGAAACTGTGAAGGTTTCTTTATGATTCCAAGGGCAAAGGAGAGGGTTCACAAGAGGGAGGCTTCGGGTTCAGGCAGTGTCCTCTCGCACTCATCATCACCTTCTTTAGCACATTTTACAGCATGAAGATGAAGATTGATGGCTCACTTTGTTGGACCTGTTCTTGATGATGTCAAATTGTTGAGTGTGTGCGTATCTTAGACATCCTTAATTGTATTAAATGTGAATCTTGAGGTGTTTCACTTTCCAAAGCTCACAATTAGCCTATGATATATACTTCGTTATAGTCTTCCAAAATTCTTGTGATAATTGTGCCAGAGAGAAGTGTGACTATTTGTATGAGTTTTTATGTTTTATAGGTACTCTTGTAATGAATGCATTAAGGATCATGAATTATGTTCATCAGCCAAATTTGTTCTTCAAGTTCTGTTTTTCTGCATTCTCTTTGAAATTCTGTTATTTCATTTCTTATTCCCCCC
>NW_021636719.1:0-25352 GCF_004799145.2 Neltuma alba
TGGAGGAATGATTGATTTTGGTTTAAACATCTGTTTTTCTTTTCTCCTTCCAATTATCTCCTCACAACTAATCTTAATTAGTAATTTCGTCTTGGAAAATGCATTTAATGTTTGTATCACTGAACCTTTCTAATAAGAGGCATTAAATTTTCACGTAAAAAGCCTATGGTTCTCATCTGTTAATTATCCCAGATGTTAGGTGATGATCCATTGGTTGATTCATTCTAAATGTATAGTGGCACTTTAGTTTCTGAAGCCTGTATTGTACCTTCTTGAGTTAGGAGAATCCTTATCCTTGCCATTTTAATCTTTTATTTTCATGCAAATCAAGACACTCCTAACCGGAATTTTAGGAGCCTGACTATTTATAAATTATTATATCTATGTTTGTAGTAATTTCTTTTTATTAATGTATGGTTAATGTACACAATGGTAGCAAGGTATTGTGAAACCAGTGATGCGTACTTTTAGATACAAATCTTTCTTGACCCTGTTCATTCTGAACATATTCAATTAACTAACTTTGAATACTCCTTTGTCATTGGAAATTCTTCTTATTTTATATCAACATATGCCCAAGAGCACAAATGGCAGCTAGGTAGTGTAAAACCATTGATGCATATATCTATATATAAATTCTTTTTTATCCTATCCGGTCTTCTTAAATTCAGTTAACTAACTTTGGTTAATTCCTTATCATTGGAAATGCTAATCATCTCTTTTCTTGGTTTTTTTAAAGTGAATAAGTGATGATGAGGTGGAATTAAGAATGATAACAACATATTGCTCCGGTCTTTAATATAGGACTTAATTGTTGAGTTGATTTTGGTCCTAAATATGAGACCCATTTTTCATATTTATCAATTTTCTCTAAATTACCCCTATAAATACTTCTTCAACCATAATCAAGTAAAAGAGGAAGAGGAGGTATTAAGAAAAATGATTATGGTATTTTAGGAAAAACGTGTCACATTTCTTATAATTAACTAACTTACCTAACTTTCTTAATCTAGTCAAATTACTTAAATGGGTCTTATATTAAGGACAGGAGGAGTATATAAACATCTGGATATCTTTCAGATTTAGTTGCTAACAGCTGACGTTCTGGTCTTCATTAGGAGAAATTTATCAACATCGCATTTTCTGAGGACAAGTAATGGGCATGATGTGACACACACACTGTATTATAGCTTTACATGGGTGTCACTAATTATGTGCGCCTATCTGATAAACGGCAATGCTGCATCACTTCTATGTACTTTGTTGCGGAAGGTTAAGAGTAAGCACGAGACTGGAATGCCAATCAAGTGTTATAGACTGACCATAGAATTGGCTCTTTGTGGCATAAATTTAAGATGGAAAATTCCTCTTAAACCCTCTTGCTGAGGGATTGTCCAGCCCTTATTAATTGCCTATTGGATAGGTTCTGAATTTTGAGTTTATCCAGGCATTGTTAAGCTTCTTGCTGTTTTCTTTTTCATTTTTTATTTGACAAACAGATGTCTACTGTGAAACTGTTAAATACCTGTTTCTTTCTTTCTTTGCCAAAAGTGGAAATTTTGCTTTCAGGTTTATGTTGGCTTCAGATTTACATTTTGACTCATTAAATATGATGATTTAAAATATGTTTCAACATTATCTATTTTCATCATTAGCTTTGTTTCGTAGGAAGCACCTGCTGTCATCAAGTCTTACTATGACAAAAGAATAGTTGGATGCCCAGGAGGTGAAGGCGGTAGGTGCTTCTTATGTTTCTTCATCTTCACTAGTTGATAAAAGTAGTATAATCTGGTGATTGCATTGAGGTGAACAACTTGTCTTGTCTGCAGAGGATGAGCATGATGTAGTCTGGTTTTGGCTGGAAAAAGGCAAGCCTCATGAATGTCCAGTTTGCTCACAGTATTTTGTGGTAAGTTGGATTGACGTTTAACGTATCATTTAATCTTATCCTTGATAATATTTTGGAATTGAGTATAGGTTAAAAGACACCTGTGTTTGCTAACTAACTTTCCCTTGTCCACATTCAGTACACCGAATGGAACAAGATAAAGAAAATGAATTTATAGATGGCAAATGCCTTTTTTGCCCCTTAATAAAAAATTGATAAAAAGAGAATTACTGTTAAGTAATAATAAGAGGAGTATGACAGGCATTATATATCTCAACTCTTTGAGTTTTTGTGCAAGGGAAAATGGAATCTTTATTAGTTGCAATAACAAAATGGCTCCCTGAGCATCAATTCCATGGGCCACTGCTTATCTTTGCGGTTAATAAACTTAGGCTGCTTATCTTAAGTCAACTTTCTGACCTTATGTCGTACAATATAGTGATAGAATCAGCCTGATTTGAAATTGAATGAAATTTCTATTTAGCTTAAGGCCAGCTCAGACCATATCTACTTACGGAGTAAGTCAGTAACTGGGAAACAGGCCCATGAAGCATATGTTCAGTAGTTAGGCCTCCTTAATTGATTAAAGTTCTACCTAAATATGTTTTTTCACCCCCTGCAACTGTTATTAATGACTTGAATTATGAATTACTTGGTGTCTTTTTCTGAGGCATACTATGATATATATACATATATATATATATCTACATTAGATATTTTACCTGTCCCTTAATAGAGGTCCGAATTTTGTAAAACTCACAATCCGAGGAAATACCAAAATCTATGTGATACCCCCTCCAGTCCTAAGTACAAGACATAGTTAACTACTTTATGGACATTAAGAAAATTGATTAAGTTGGTTATTTACCATCATTGTGTAAAAAATGTGTCATTTTTCCTCAAATACCTCTCTTAATGAGGGCATTTAGATGCGGAGGACAAAATGGGTGAGAAAAACTGTGAAATTTATGAGGGTAACATGGGGAAAAAATATTAAATGAGTGGGACAAAGAAGATTGAGGTGTACAAAATGAGTCTACATGAGGGGTATTTTTGGACATAAGTATTAATTATACCTAGAATTTTGTATTGGAACTAATATTTGGTGGGGAAAGCTGAAATTTGGGACCTATGTTAAGAGATGTAAGGAGGACAATTGTACATGCATAATAAGGCGTTAATGGTACCAGATTCCCTTTACAAGATGAATTCATAGCATGTCTTTTTATTATTTTGGTTCCATAGAGATTGGTAGTAAATGTTATCTGAAAAAATGCGGCCAGTGGGTATTAGGGCATTGGCCCTGTTAACATGGGTCCAACTTTTGCTTCTCTACTGCATAATGGCACTAATGACTCTACTTCGTATTTAAACAGCTGGAAGTGGTGGGACCCGGAGGACCACCTGATGGGCATGGCGATGACGACGAAGATGAACACCATTGATATCATCGTGGAAATTTCCGTCTGGAATAAATTCTGGAACGATGGAGAGACAATGTTTAGCATACTTTGAAGCCTTTTAAAAATCATGAGGCTTTTGTGTTTTTGTTGGTTTTTTAATTGGTCTATACCCTCTTCGATCTTTCAACTTTTGGGAGAGGTACTTTTCTGTGATTATTCAGACATAGGCTGGTCATTTCCTGGTGTTATGAGGTCAGTGTTAGATGATCATTTGTGCGGTGCCAAATAATTGATAGCAACTCATATTTCCATTCCAAATTTTCGAACCTTCAGCCTCTTGTCACCTAAATTACGAAAGGGGCGAAAGGGATCGTTTAGTCGAAGAATCATTTTCAAGTGAAGCCGTTAGCGCAGTAATCTTAGCATGGATTATTTCTAATTTTCATGCGTAATTTTTTTTCCAGTATAAAAAAGAAGAGTTAGATATTGATTTTTTTTTTAATAATTAGGACCTGTAATGTTTTTACATTTTTTCAATGAATGGATAGTAAATAATTTTGTGGTGAGCACTGAGCAGTTGTTTCGGTAGAACTGGGACGAACCGAAGGCTGGTTGAAGACGGAGCGGGCTTTACTTATCTGTTCCAAGAGCTGGTCTACAGAAAATTTTGTTTTAAGCATTTTGTTGCAACTCACATGATTATTTTTATTCTACATAAATAGAGGTTTAATTTTTACATATTTATTAGTTTTAATTAATTTTAACTGTTTTTTTTTAAGCCGTGTAATTTTGTTAATGAGATCTTATAAAAAGGTAGCAAGTCAAAACATCTCACTGGAGCTAAGAAAAGGAAGTTAACTCGTTAAATTTGTTTGAATTAATTTTTTTTTTTCATTTTTCTTCTATTCAAATCCGTTACACATATCTCCTTTCTCAACATCCAATCTGTATCACTATTAAATAAGAATAAAATTAAAATATTGATAATTAACTAGTCTCTAAGTAAGTTTTTTGGTTGCCCACCCAGCTCACCGGAGCTTTGCTCCGACTACATCTGGATCCAACCTGCATCGCGCACCTGGCTGTGGTGGGTGAGTCTCCCAACGGAGATTTCTGCATATGCTGAAGCTCGAACTCGAGACCTCGCTTAAACGGTACCAAGCCGCTTATCACTTGGACCAACCCTAGTTGGTAGTTTCGAAGTACGTTATATTATCGACTAACGATGTTTTTTCAGCAAGTGTCCTATATTTTGGGCCGGTCTCAATATGAGGCCGTATAATCGATCGGAAACCAGCGGAGGAGAATCGAGAAGACGCTATTTTATGGAAAAAGGACACTTGTTCTTCCTTGATGCCCAACACAGTGAGAGCTGGGTGGCCCCTTTTTTTTTTTAAAAAAAATAATAATCCCAAGTTAGCCTTTATGTCACAGAAAACTCAACGGGTTTAGATTAATCTGGATTTGGCCGTCGTAGGACCCCAAAGGCAACTAGCCTACCACTAAGTATTTAACACTGCTGCAGGCCCAAGGCTCGAACTCAAGGCCCATTGGTTAAGTTATGACGACCCTATAACAGTCGACCTAAGCGCTTGATGGTAGAGTCAGGTGGCTTTTTGCAAACATTGTCTTAATTATTAAAATAATTCTTTAACAAAATTTTCATTCTTTCCAAAAGATTTTATTATATCAAGAATAAAGACATAATTGAATATTAACTTCTTCTTTTTGGCATCATTTCACATGGATTTGTTCTATCTTAAAACATAAAATTACAATCTTATGTGTATAAAAAATTAATTTCAATGAGGGGAAATAAATTGAATAATTTCTTAAATAGTTGATGGGACCGAAAAGGAATTTATGTCATTTGAAAATATATAGAATTTTTTTTTAAAAAAAAAGGTAAGCATACAAGTGCAAGACATTAATTTTCTCCTCGTGTCCAGAAAAAGCATATACAAAGGACGAATTAAAAAAAAAGCCTCCAGCCTCACCGCCCTACATTCTTTTCTCCAAAAAAGGAACAAAATGAAGTGTTAATAAAATAATGCACTGAGATATGCTGAAATGACATATATATAAAATATTCTGAGCCCAAGAAATGCAATATGATTCTAATAAAATCTAAGTCAAGTAAATGGGATCAGAATAGAATAGATTCAAAGAGAAAAAAAGATAGTTGTCACTCTCTTTTCAGATTGAATTAATAGAGAAAGGCAAATTTAGAAAAGAGACTACGCCAATTTCTATAGAAACACCTTACCTACCAATATTCCCTCTACATCAATCCCATCATTTTCTTCAATACTAGTTTACTTTTCCTTATATATATATATATTCTTGCTTAGGTTTACACACCAAGAAAAGAATATTAAAAAAGAGAAGAATATTACTGACTCACTGAATTTTGAGTTCAATGTACGGATGAGGAAAATGGGATTAAAAGATTTTTAAAATCTAATTAGAATAATCTAAAAAGCTAGAGACTTTAATGATATTGGTGTGAATCCTCCTAAGTAGTTCAGCTAAGTTGTACCAAATTTCTTGAACTTTATGTCATACTTGGAGTTTTCATACTTATGTAGATAATTCTTATATTATTAATTTTATTTATTATTCATATGCTAATGACTTAAAGTTTTAAATTTTTTATCTGCATATAATTCAAAATTTGAGGAGCTATATGCAAACAAAAACTTGGGATAGTTTGGGATTATTTTCATAAACCTAAAACTTTAGAAGGCCAAGTTTATTATTAAGTTTTAAAGGTTAAGAATAAGAAGACTATCAACATGTAATGGTGTGGTCATAAATAGTGTCACATAAAATCAAATCTTTGTAAAAATTGGACAGGAGAATATAGCACTTGGTTTTCCATCCGCCATTAATTCCTAACTCATTTCCAACTGAAATTTTTTAAAAAATTTAAATGTTATTAACTTTAATTTAAAATTTAATAACTTTTTGACTTTATCTTTATTTAATATATATATTTTTTCAAAAAGTAGTAACCTATATAATATTAAATGAAACATAAAGTAATACTACATCCGGTTCTAAATATAAAATTTACTTTATAGTATAAATTATACTACAAATCATATATTATATTTAAGACAAAAAATGATACATTCATATAAAAAATTTAATAAATTAATTTATAAATAGAATAAAAAAACCTTCTCCCTGTGGATACTAAGAATATGTTTAACGCTGGATCATTTATCTCTGTGAGTGCTCTAAGTTGGAAATATTGATAGCTCGCATGTTAATACCGGAATTTGCCAGAGAAATTGTAAGGGACTAATTTTTTTTAAAAAGAAGATAAATAAAAGCATCTCTGTATAATAGCTTTTTGATGTATATGAGTTTTGAGTTGCTATAACTTTTTAACACTTCTTAAAAAATAATCATAGAGTTTGAAATAACTTAGTTTTTATATGATATCATTATTTTATTTTGCCATAAAAGATCCACCCTAACAGTTTTAAAAAAAAAAAAGAATCTCAAAAAAAATATTTAAATTTTAAAATTTTAAATCAGTTTTGTTCACTACACTTTAATAACAATTAACAATATTTAAGAGGTAAATAAGAACACATTTTTGTAATCATCTCTGATTTGAGATTTTAAAATTTTAGAGGTATTTTTATGAGATTTTTTCTTTTAAAAAACTATAAAAATTTGTATGATTTATAAATCATACATAGAATGAAATTTATATCAGACACTTCGTAAAATATTGAGCCCTTTACTAATGTAAAAAAAAAAAAAAGCAACATCCACAATGCAAAAATTAATTTTTTATTAGAATTTTGATGATATATGAAACATACCAATCCAATGTTTAACACAAATCACTTATAATATATTCTTGCAAATTAAAAAATACATTAAATTGATAAAAATTTTGGAATTTATCCTTATTAATGTTTTCTCTCACTCTCTTTGCATTTACAAATCATTTTCACATTTTTCTCTCTTTCTATTAAAAATTAAATAAGAATAAAATTAAAAAAATAATCATTAAATTCCCTATAAATAATTTATATTTATGATAAAAAAAACTTCCCCTAGAGAGTGGTAAAGTACACTCTATATGAGTTCAAAGTGGTTCATCATTTGAGTTTGACTTTAAATGATGAGTTTAAATAGGTTATGTTTAATGATAGAAAGAGATCAAACCTAACATCAAAGCAATTTTGAAACTTTGTTAAGCAATAATTAAGTTAATTCTGCTTTTTATAGCGGCTGGCTCAACTCATAATGATTGGATGATTTATTTTTCCCCCCTCTTTACTTACTTTTACTTCAAAAGAAGGCAGGTCTTGATAATTATTGTGTTGCTCATAAAGTTCAATAATTGTTGTCTAGTAATACAACGTGCAACTTCAAGACTAATTAACACAAAATGTAATTAAAGTTATAAAAAAATATAACTTTTTTCAAATAAGTTAAATTAAATAGGAGTGTTACATTACTTTTCTTAACAATATTTCTCTTTCTTTTTTTTTTTAATATTTAGTAAGTAGAAATAACAACAACTTGTGGAAGTGATCATTGGGACACAGTTTTTCTTCTTTGATTTCTATCACTAGTAAATTGATGATAGTCATATTTCAAAAAAAAAAAATTTTAAATACAAATTTCATATATTTATTCAAAAAAATTATAAATATGAGAATTTAATTGTAAATAAATATGAGTAAATTATAAAATTTAAATGTTTAATTTATAACTGATGTTCTCATATTTATAACTTATTTCTTTAATAGAAATTTTAAAATGTAAATAATATTAATTTGAATTTTTAGAATCGTGTGATTCTTCTCCCCAGAGGCTCTACACATTCAAGTGGGGATCTTCATTTCAGCATTGTACTTGAAGCTCATGGGAATTTTATATGGTGATGGAAATATAATAAAATATAACTCTACCCTCTTATTAAGATCTGTCTTGTCAAAGTGACTAAAACTTGGGTAGGTCTGCGTCCCATCCAAATATGATCTCAATATTTTTAAAGTTATTACTTGTTTTCTGAAGGCGGACGGAACTGATTCTTCTATCCGAAAGCTATTAACCAATTCTGTTCCTTTTGCTTGTTTTATACATAAGAAAAGAGTTTTATTTCATATCCTAAAACTATTTAGTTTAATACTACCTCCGATCCTATTTATAAGAGCTAGTTGACTATTTAAGGAGATTAAGAAAAGAAGTTAAGTTAGTTATTTGTAATAAATATGTGTTGTCTTTTCTAAAATATCCTTACTAATCAAGTATATTGGCTAGAACTATGATTGTTAGAAAACCTATGTTAGAAAAAAATACATAAATATAAAGATAAAGTGCATTGGGGTCTTATATTTAGAACCAAAATAAAAGTTAAACAAAGTCTTATATTAAGGACTTGAGGTAGTATATATTAAGTGATTTTAACTAAGTGATTTTAAGTTGTGTATGGTAACCATGCTATAGAAATTTGGTTTTACAAAATACAAAAGTATTTTTTTTTAGGAGCCATAGCCATGTTAACTCTAAGAGTTAGTTAGATAATCTTGATAAATTGAGAAAACTAAATGAATTATTTAATTTTAACAAATGTAACATGATTTTTTTTAAAATACCCTAACGGCGTAATAGGTTATATAAGTTAGATAAATTAGTTTGAAAAAATAATAAATATGAATAAAAATTGAATTAAATCATTATATTCAAAATCATAACCAACTTTCTAACTAACTCATATACTATTTTCGGTTCCTAATATAAAATCTCATTTGATTTTTATTTTGATACTAAATATAAAATTTTAATCCACTTTGTCTCTCATATTTATGTATTTTTTCTCAAGGTAGTCCTTCTAATAATAATAGTTCTAACTAATACACTTGATTAGCAAGAATATTTTAGAAAAAACAATACATATTTATTATAAATGACTAACTTAACTTATTTTATTAATCTCCTCAAATTAGACAACTAGCTTTTGTAATTAAGACCGGATGTAGTATTTAGTATCAAAAGACTATAATTCGAGAATACAATGTCTAATTATATACTAGTGTAAGACAAGAAAAGTTTGGGGAGTGAGAAGCAAAGTAATTAAATTCCCTACCAAGTTTCACCCAAAAAAAAAAAAAACTCCCTACCAAGAAAGTTGAAGTTGTAATCCTTTCTTATTACGAAAAGTGAGAACAGAATATCATTTCTAGTGTGCATGACAGCTTAATGCAAACGTCAGTTGTAAAATATTTGTTTTCTTTTGGCCTTCCATGGTTCTCCATTAATGTTATACATATATGTACAGTTGAAGATTACAATAAAAAATTTGCATCCGTATGAGGTTATTTAAATATAAATGAATAATTTTTGTTACAACAAGAAACTGAAAGTTTGAGCACCTCACCTTACTCATCTCCCACAAAAGCCATTATCATATTTAAGTAAATAAAGATCAAACTGTTGGAAAAACACTTAAGGGATAAGAATAATAAATAACTGATAAATAAACAGTGACAATTATTTTATTTTTATGTGTTATATTAATATATTAAGAGTTAATATCATTTTTAGTTTTTAAAATCTGAACTCATTTTGGTTTTGATCTTTTAACTAATATCATATTCAGGAACTAAATTATTTTAGCGATAAAAATTTTTTAGACGGATCAAAATGAGGTCAGATTCTAGAAATCAAAATTGGTAACTTTGAGTTTTAGGGATAAAAACAAAACAAGATTGAATTTTAGTCACTGAAAATGATATTAAGCCATATATTAATAATAGTTTGATAGCCATATTGAGAGTTTCAAACTTTTCATGAATTAGGCACAAATCCTTACTTTAATGTGAAAAGTTGCTTAATATAGGAAGAATTATAGCAAGATCCCATAAGAAAATATATTTACAAAAAAATATGATAACAATTTAACAGTTTGTAATAACAAATACTAAAGCAGGAAAAAACAACAAATTTTAGCTTCTAAGTTATTGAAATTTTTTAATAATTATTTTCTTTTTTTAAACCTTATAGTAATTCTTCTTCTTATAATCATAAATATATTTGCTTACTTTACCTTAAAACATTTTAAAACACTCGATGTGACATATAATTCACTTGTTTAATTTATTTCTCTCAACTAATATCCACTTAACTATAAATTTATCATTTTATTCCAAAAAGAGGGAAATATATATAGTGCTAAAAGCATATCTTGTCTGCTCATAAATAGACGCACCCATTTGTCCCGATGCAATGGTGTGGCTTGGACCTATATATATATATATATGTACGTATATATGTATATGTATACATGTATGTATATGTATGTTTTTTTCCCCCTCTCTTTCTCCACACATATTGATTGTTAAGCATCAAAGCAGTTGACAAAAACCAAAAAGTTGCCTTAACTTCTGCTTTACTGCCCTAAATTTTTGACCTCATATTAGATGCTTAACCACTAGTTGACTGGTCAACCAATCAAAAGTTGCCACGTCACCTGCATGTCTCAAGTTTAAGTCAACTGTATAATAATAATGTTCATGCTGCTTTTGTTTTGTTTCCTGGCACTGTCGTATTATAAAACCAAACCAAACCCTAAATTCTTTCATCTTTTTATGCAAGCAGATCTCCATCCTAAGATATTGAAATCTCCCAAAAATCTCCACCCTTAAAAGAACCATCCTTTTTCAGCTTTCCCATTTTTTTAATGCTATTCTCACATTAATCTATGTTTTGATATCAAAGAGTTTGCACTATTGAGATTTCATCTAATCATCAAAAGCTTCAAAACATCATGCTTTTCTCTGGTTTCCAAATAGGGCCTCTTAGAATAATCATGGCATTGCTTTTAGGTTTCAAACGCAGCATTATTAAAGCATGTCATTTGAGAGAATAATCAGAAGAAAGTAAATTACTTGAGAATCAATGTTTTTCACTTTACTTCAAATGGGACCTTTCTCATGTCAGAGTCTTATGTTTGATCATTCCTTAATCACCTAACAGGGGGGAGAAACCCTAAATTGCAACTATGCAACTGCAGAAGTAATGCTGCAAAACTAAGAAAAAAGCACTGGCTAATGAGAGCTTCAACTAACTGAAACTGAAATAATTTTTGCAACTAGATATATGAAGTTTATGTATATTATTCATGGCTTTGTGAACAATGTTTCCAAAAGCTTATATAAGTATATATACATATATATATTTATCATCCATAAGAAGGGGGAAAAAGACAAAGCATATAAACCATTTTGAAGTTTCCAAGCAATCTGCAATAAATAGTTCAGCTGATGCATAGCGGCGTACAATGAATGGACTCGTTCCCTTTATTTTAGTGATTTTGAATTATCTGAAGCTGTTCTTTTTTTTTTTTTGGGTAACTTGTAATTTAATAGAATTAAGGTGTACCACTCTATTTCTTATTATAAGTTACGTGTATCTCAAACCCGCAAATCAAGAAATACATTAAATTAACTAGTTTTTTTTTTCCACATTTACCTTTATTAAAAGTTAAGAGAGAGAGGGAGGGAGGGGATGGACTGCATAGGAAATGAAAAGTTAAAAGAAAGAGATAGAAAGGGAGAGGGAGAAGGACATGTTGCGAGGAGCCATTACTTCAGACTTAAATTAATAATGTTTATTAAATTAATAGGGATAAAATTGGAAAAATTATTAATTATACTACAACTGACTTATATTTTGAAACAAACTTTTAGGGTACAAGTGACCTATAGTAAGGAATAGAATGGTAAATTTGTTCGGGAGCTTTCACTTAGAAATTTTGGATATCCAGAAGTTTTTTTTAGAGTTAATTTTTGTCAAAAGTTTAAAATTATAACAATATTGCTCGCTACTATAAAAAAACTAATATTGACCATTGACATTTTTAACAACAACGGTAATAATGTTATGATTTTAAACTTTCAACACAAATTTGCTCTAAAAAGAAACTTTTTGATATCCAAAACTCTTAAGTGAAAACTTCCGGAACAAAATTTGTAGCTTAACCCAATTAAATAAGTAAAGAGAGGAAATGATATGCTTTCACTTTTTTATATTATTATCTCTTCTGAATTTATAAGCTTTTACAATAAAAAAAAAAATTCTGTAGATTCTTTAAAATTTTATCTTCTTTAGGCTACGTGGGATATGTAGGCCTTTTTCACTTTTGTCATAGAAATTAGAGAATGGCCGTTACTGCGAGAATCAAAGCAGCAAATATCTGCACAACTTGGGGACGCTAAAATAGGGAAATTTATATAAATCAAAATCAAAGAGAAAAGATGGGCAGTAGTGGGATATATTCTAGTTGGAGTCCACTAAAGCCATATCTAGAGCAGACATGAGAAAAGGCGTGCAGCTATCTGCTAATAAATTATAATACTGATTTGATAAATAATGAACTCTTTTTATGCTTCTTAAGATTCCAAAATAAAATTATCTATATGAAAAAGTAATAATATTTAGCCGTTATGTTTTTCAAGTA
Organism: Neltuma alba; assembly: GCF_004799145.2. NCBI lineage: Eukaryota > Viridiplantae > Streptophyta > Magnoliopsida > Fabales > Fabaceae > Neltuma > Neltuma alba. The sequence goes on from NW_021636719.1 coordinate 12,782, forward strand.
TTGGGTTTGAAGTTTTCTTTTTTTATTTTGTCACTACGTTTAGGAGGAGGTCTAGCATTTGTACTTATATGTAGTTTCTCTTGAGTCTCCAGTATGAACAAACAAAACTTTTCTCATAGTGGGGTTTGAACAATGAGTTAAGTGGCAAGCAAGAAAGCAAGAGAGAGTAAAGTTAGTGTGAAAAGCTTATACGCTTTCTTCTTGTCAATTCTAAAATGGAAATCCAGTTTAATGAGAGAGCTTAATTGTTATACCATTTATCAAACTACGGAAATCAGGAGGAAATTCCTAGAAGAAGCTTACTTTCGCTTTCCAACAGTCACAAGTTTTATTTATTTTGTTCTGGAATTTCCTTTTGTCCTCAAAATTTAAAACTTTTTTTTTTTTTAATGTTTGAGGTTAATGGGCATCCATCAATCATGCAGAAATGTATAAAATGATTGTAGCTAGGAAAAATATATGCATAACTATTTTTCTTTTATTGCAAGCTGAGGCTTTTCTTTCTTGTTTTCAGTAATATTCTCGGTAGCTGTTGCTGGGATTTGCTTTATGTTCTGGCCACTGCCCTCGGCATAGATTCCTCTCTTTGTGCGAGTACTCAGAGATAGATAGATAGATAGATAGATATAGAGAGAGAGAGAGAGAGGGAGGGAGAGACCTCTCTCCTAGTTGGGAAGCTCATGGGCGGATGAATGTGCTCTCTCTGCTAGGATTCTCTTATAAAGGCTTTCTGCTTTTGTCTCTATCTTTACCTCTCCTTTTCACAGATGCTCTTCTAGGCGGTTTTAGGTGCAGTATCTATACACACAGCTTCCATATTCACACGTTCTGTATAAAGGGACATCGCCATTCTGCATCTTCTTCACTGCAACATTGCATTAGCTAGCCGGGGTGCTTCCAACTCTTTGCAAGAGGCAAAATGAGCTATGCACATTCTCAAATGGGCTCCGGTTTGTTCTTTACTTTCTTGTCTTCTAACTGTTTGTGCCATGTACTGTATTAGATAAGTCATTTTTTTAAAGTTTTTCCTCTGTTTCTGTGAGCCGTATACAGGATCATCTTTATAGTTTCCCTTTCAAACTCTACGAGCTATCTTCAAAGTTCACATAAGTCGCTGGGTCTTAGTTTTTCTGCCTTCAAAATTGCAGGTAGTAGAACTGCTAGAAGAAGTTTTGAGTTTGGGAAGACCCATGTGGTGAGGCCCAGAGGAAAACACCAAGCTACTATTGTTTGGCTGCATGGTCTTGGTGATAATGGTTTGAGGTATGGATTATGCGTGCTCACTTTTGTTATATGTCTTCCTCACATTGTCATAACTACCAGCCATTCATCTTCTTTAACGTTGTTTATTGCCCTATTTGTACTCCTGAGGATCTCTTCATTAACTTCTCCCACCATCTTTGTTTTTCAATCTTTAGTTCCTTTTTTGTTGTATTCTTTAACATGTCATCCTTTCTATTTATGTTCACCACAGTATGAGGGATCAGGAAGTTAACAGCTTTGAGCTAAGTAAATTCAATTAGTAATATTCGGTTAGAGATGAAAATAATTTTATACTCTGTATCTAGCACTCACTTCTTCTCTTCCAATAAAAAAGGTTGATTATATTCCCGTTCTTGTTGTGTACTGCCCCTTTGCATCAAGTACGTGACTCGTACATGAATGATAAAACTTTTGTGAGAAGAACGTGAAAAATTTTGACAGGTTCCAAATTTGGGTTTTCTTATGTTGAATGTTTTGTCTCTTCCTGCTCGGATTCTAGATGGAACAAATTCTGTATGAGAAAGTTGTGGTATATATTGCGAACTGGTATATATAATCTAGTTTTAATTGCTGGTGTTCGACTTCTGAGAGTATATGCTAAGTTCTCAGTTGGGGACCACATGCTCATATGCTTCCCCACCCCATTGAGCAACTGGGCATGACTTTTTACCGAAGAACCTCAGCACCCTATTACATTCCAGAATTATTCTCTTAATCTACTGTGATAAAAAATAACAGCTTGAATTTGAACATTTTAATGCATGGTTTAGTTATGCTGGACAACTTTAACTAGCAAACTTGTGGTTCGACGCTGGCTGTCTTCTTTAGAAATATATTCTTTTAGCATGCCATATGAGACATCCAGAAGAGCTAAAATTGCCTCTTCTCCTGCTGCGAATAATGATGATTTTGTTGGGTGCCTTATTAGACGACTCAAGTTTTGCAACTACCCAGAGGTTCTGATTTTCTGCTTTGTTTCTTTGCAGCTCATCTCAACTCGTGGAATCCCTTCGACTCCCAAATGTAAGAACTCCTATGCCTTATCCTAGTTTGAGCTTATCTAACGTGCTGTTCTCCACACGTATTCTCATCTCCTGCCAAATAATACTTTTGATAAATCTGAGATGCTATCATATTTTCTTCCTTATGATCTGATATTATGCAGGTAAAATGGATTTGCCCTACCGCTCCAACACGTCCTGTGGCAGTACTTGGGGGTTTTCCTTGCACTGCATGTAACACCAAACCCTTCTTATCTCCCTGCTCATGTTGATTAAATCAGAACTATGTAACTAGTACTTTACCAATGGTGAAATGATCAAATCTGTAAATTTAATATTAATCAATCAGGGTTTGATGTTGGAGAACTCTCAGAGGAAAGTCCAGATGATTGGGAAGGATTAGATGCCTCAGCTGCACATATTGCCAACTTGTTGTCAACGGAGCCAGCTGATGGTACTTTCTGGGATCATTACTTATCAGTATCACCTACTTCAATAGTTTTACATTTTCAAATATATATTACTTTATCTATGACCATATTTCTGGGTAAAGAAATAGGAGTGGGAAAAAAAATGATCAAACTATACAGATTAAGTTATATAACCTTTCAGTCTTCCTCTTCTAGCTTCAGTATTGACATCAGTTTTTTGTGTCAGTGAAAGTTGGGATTGGAGGCTTCAGCATGGGTGCAGCAACAGCCATATATTCTGCTACTTGTTTTGCTATGGGTAGGTATTCAAATGGCATCCCATATCCTGTTAACATCAGAGCAGTTGTTGGACTAAGCGGCTGGCTTCCAGGATCAAGGTATGATAGCATTTAAATTGTATGCTCTTTTGGGTTCATTTTTGCAACCATCATTTTCTAAACGGTGAGTTATTATGTAGGAGCCTAAGGAACAGGATTGAAGTGTCACATGAAGCCAGAAGGCGAGCTGCTTCATTACCCATTTTGCTGTGCCATGGAAACAGTATGTATCTGCATGACTATTGTGCAGAAGTCACCCTTTGTTTTCCATCAGAGTCATGTTTATTACAGCAGCAGTAAAATTGTTAATTCACTAAGCCTGACTTGAATTAACTTTTGTAGATGACGACGTAGTCCTGTACAAACATGGAGAGAAATCAGCTCAAACCCTAATTTCAGCCGGATTTCAGTACATTACATTCAAGTGCTATGATGGGTAACTTGTTTTCTTTTAGCAGGAGTCATCAGAATTTAAACTGATCAATTAAAAACCATGGTCTCACCTTTTGGTTTGGCTTCTGTGCAGTATTGGTCATTACACAGTTCCCAGAGAGATGGATGAGGTCTGTAATTTGCTTAGCTCAAGGCTTGGGCTTGATGGAACCCCATAAATGGGATGATCAGTATCAATGGGGGTATGGAGGAAGAAAAGGAGGAGAGACAGAGGCACATGATAAGCGAGTAGGTAGATTCGTCAGTGAAGGGTTCATGGGTAAATAGGGTATAGGAGATTTAATTTTCTGAATGTGCTTTTTGGCGTATTACTCTATTATATCATATTTTATTGAATTACCCCTAGAGACTCAGCTAGTTGTACTATTAGAGCGTTCTTTTTTTTTTTTTTTGCCTTTTAAGTTTTGATTATTGTAACAATACAGAGGCTTGGCCTGCTTATCTATGAGGTTTACTCTGAATGGTGGGAGTAAATAAAGTTTCTGGCTTATCAAACTGTCCTTCTTTTACTTACTTTTTTCAGTCTTTAACTAAATTTATATATTGGCTTTGGGAATTCTTTGGCATTGACAATACATGATGAGGTATAGCATAATATGTATTGATTATCAGGACACTGTAAAATTAATAAACACGTTGTAATACATGCTATGTTAATGCGGACCTTTTATTTTTGTCTCTATCTGGTGAGCATAGAGTTAAAGTGGCCTTGAGTTTAGCCCAATTAACTAAATTATCCTCCCAGATCTTAGTTAAAGATTAGAGCACTTTTCCATCTTAGTAAACCATGATTTCAAAAGTGTTTTTACGAAATAAATATTTGGAAGAGGTTATCTCGTTTTGCGGAAAAGTACTTCTAAAACCACGGTTTTGAGAATGCTAAACACTCTCTAAAATAGCGTTACCACGAGAACTTCAGTTTGCAATTCAGACTATTATGACTAGATTGGATCACACACATTGAAGAATTCGCTAGGCTTAGCATTCTATGTTATCATTGCTTAAATTAGAAGTTAAAACAACTTTGCAGGATTTCTGCCAAGGCAATTTCCCCTTCTCTGCAGAATTTTTTTTCCCTTCTCTGCAGAATTGTATCCGTGGACTTTTGGTAAATTTGTTTATCTGAGTTTAGGATTTTTGGTATGTTTGGATTGTTTGATTGAGAGAATAGAAAAGTAACGTTGATCTGGCTTATACACCCACCATATCAGTCCTGCAAATCTGACACGTTCTGCACTATGAATAAAGTAGAAAATCAGTTTCACTGTCACTTGGTCTTGTCATTTTTTGCTTGTTTGTTTATCCTTCTGCACGCAAGTCTATATATATTATCACATCTCTGATATTATTGAGGACAAAATAATGCCCAAGGAAACACAAACTGACACCACACACTGATCATGAGACACGACATCACAACATAGTTGAGACTGAAATTTGAGAAAACATCACGACATTACATATGAGGAAATGACTTCACATTCACAACATTAAGAAGAAGAGAGTCTTCTAGTAAGTTGTGGGAGGGTGGGGAGGGTAGTCGTCATCTTCATCATGGCGGGCCATACCGAATGTATTCTTCACAGAGTCAGTGGCACTCTGTGCCATGCCCTTCACCCTCTCCCCTGCCTGCTGCATGAACCCTTCGCTATTGTCCTTTCCTGACTGGGCCGACTCCCTCGTGGACTGGCCCATCTCCCATGCCCTGTCATTTGTTGCCCCACCCTTCTCTCGGGCCCTCTCCCTAACACCTTGGGCCGCGTTCTGGGCCTTCTCCTTCACCTCCTGGGCTTTCTCCCCAATGGTGCCCATCGCCTGGTTTGCCTTTTCCTGTGCCACCAACACACACAAGTGAGTCTTGCTGTCTTGCTGTGATCTTAAACATAAAAACCAGTGAAGCTAATTTTTGTCTTCAAAATTTTATAACTTTTCCCCAAAACTTAATTAGAGAAGCAGAGGTAGATGGATTCATTACCTGAGTTCGGCCTTTGGTTTCACCAGCTCTGAAGCTCTGTTCATGGGACGACATTTTTGTGTGCGCTTGAGAGGTTGGAATACCTTTGTGTCTGTCTGAGGTTGGGAAGTCTCTGTCCTGAGTGATCAAGATCAAGAAGGATTGGCTGTGTCTGTGGGGAGGGTTAAGGTGTGTTGCGGGGTGTATTTATAGTATTTCATGGTTGATGTGTGACAGACACGTGTGCAGCTTCATGACACGTTTGAGGACACGTGTCAGGATCAGGGGAAGTGATATCCGACTTAGGACTTCGAAAGGATTTGATTGAGGAAGGAGCCTTCTGCATATATAGACACGTTCAATGGCGGACACTAATGAATGAAAACTTTGTGATCCAGCAATCTCATTGTGTGCGCATTATTATTCCCCCAAGTTTCAGTCGGAGCAACCTAATTGGTTTAGCTCAATTGCATATTCTCCCTTTAATTCTAAATATAAGACCCATTTTGTAGTGTAATTTACATTACAAAATAGATACTCCTCCAGTCTTTAATATAAGATTCATTTAACTAATTTGATTAAATTAAGGGAGTTAGGTAAGTTAGTTAAATAGAAGAAATGTGACATGTTTTTTCTAAAATATCATAATCATCTTTCTTAATACCCCATCTTCTTTTTCTACTTAATTATAGTTGAAGAAGTATTTATAGGGGTAATTTAGAGAAACTTGATAAATCTGAAAAATAGATCTTATATTTAGGACCAAAACCAACTCAACAATTGAGTCCTATATTAAAAACGGAGGCGTATTATATTTATGACTGGAGCAATATTATATATGGCTCAGAAAAATTAATCGGGGCAAAATTTATTGGCAACAACAACAACCTCTTCTCGATTCCCTGAACTGCAAGACCTCGCTGTATTAATCTTTGATGATATATTGCTAATGAAAAGACATTGTTCGATGATTTCATTGGGTGTTTTTTTTTTTATTATTTGGTCGCTCTATCCCCTTTTATACCATTTGATCTATCCTTCTTCTCTCTTTCTCTGTCCAAATGATTCTCTATTGTTTTCTCTTTGGTAGATGCCTCGTTAAACTTAATAGGATCATCAGAGAGTGCATTTGCCAATGGCTAGAAGATTGAAATGACCTAAACTATCCTGTTTAATCACGTAAATTGGAATTATATTCTTAATAAGAACCTATATTATCAATAGGAATATTTTTTTTAAGAAAAATCAAATATTTAAAAAACAAAATACATTGAGATATTATATTTATAATCAATTTCAATCCTCATGTAGCTTTTAGATTAAGAGCTAGAAGTAGCATATTTGGATGTGTTTGTCAGTTAAAAATGCCATAATAACCCACAAAGACAGTAACTGTCAACCCTTCACTAATGACCACAAAATATCATCTCCCTATGAATCTCCATTGGCCCTAAAATCACTCTCTCTTTCTCTCTACGACGCCTCTTCCTTCCTCACATAAATTTGATGCTTCCTTCTTCTTCATCATCTTCCTTCTTCCCATACTGTGTCAATCGGAGCATGACTAACTTCGGCCTCTTCAAACTTTTATTTGTCTTCTAAGACTCAAATCTCCATAATAATATGTAGATATCCTTCCATGGCCCAAGTCTCCACTTGCGCCCTCCACAAACTATAACATCCAAATTATCGTTCCTATAGCTTGGAATTGGGACATATAACTTGAGAATGAATTTGGGTTAAGGTTTAATTAAGTCTAATATAATTAGGTAGCTAGTAAATAAGATCAAACAGGACAAAATTGAGAGAAGTAGTAACATATACAGGATCAAATGTGAGGACTTAAATTCCGGGGCTTTAGGGCCAGACGGAAAGACTTGGATGGAAACAAGAAGATGGTTGTGGAGGAGGTCTTGTGTTGTTGCTCATGGTGCTGCTAACAGTGCTTTGTGTATTGATCATCCTATCATGGTAATTAAAACAATAAACAATGAGGAAAGGGAGATTCTTTTTCAAGCTAGTTGTAAAAGAGCCATTTCACAGTTTTATGGCAACAATTGAATGCAATATAATCCATCTTGTTCCTATTATAAATCACATTCTAAAAAGTGTGCTATTGGTTCTTCTTATATAGGGTATTTGGTTTGGTAGTTTTGAGAACTGTTAAATATTTTTTTATCATACAGGTTCATATTTAATAAGGATAGTCAAAGAGGACAAAAATTCGTATAATGTTAGATTTTAGTATATTTAATAAGAATAGTATGAAAAATTATTTAAATTTTGTAACAAATTTAATATCATCAATCATCAACTATTACCAACTATTAACTATCAATCATCAATCATCAACTATCAACTATCAACTATCAACTATATACTAGAAATATACTAGAAATCTTGTAATACCCAGATATTCAGTCAGGTCGGATCGAATTTCACAATCAATGTATTTTGCTTGGTGTATTATTAATAAAATCATATTACAATTCAAAATATATTATTTTGAAAGAACGTGTTATTTAAATGTATTAATGAGAAATTATTAATTAGAGAATTAACCAATCAAATTCAAGTTAATAAATGATTATGTTTCAAATGGATTTCCAATTTATTGATTGGGATATTAATACAATAATATCTTTTATGGCATATATTAATTATATTAGATTGAAAATGGATTTTGAAAATTATATTAGTTGTAATAATAACATTCAAAATAACATTTGAAAAATAACACGTTCCTTCAAAAAAATTATATTTTGTCAATAATAAGGACAGTTTGATTATAAATTAGTTCAATAAGGAATGATGGCACCCGTCCTAATGATTGACTTAAATTAAATGATGATTTCAACGTCCATCCAAAAATATTTAATTATATGAGATTTGTACATATTAAATTAAATAAGGTGCATTATAATTATAATTATAATTATAATTAAATGAGAATTCAATTGGACAATCAAATAGAGAAATTAGAATCCCCATTTCCATTCAAATCATATGGATTAGAGAACATTAAGGAAAATTTTAAATTAAAATCAAGGTAATGAAGTAAATTGATTCTCATATGATTTTCAAATAAAAATTTCTCTAATTAACCCATTGATCCCTTTGGCGTGCACGATATTAATTGCATCATGACTAAAAAGAGCAATGTCCCCACCATTTCTTTCACGTTATTTACAATGCTCCCCATAATTAACTCATTCTTTTCACGTAATTTACAACGCTCCCCATAATTAACTCATTCTTTTCACGTTATTTGTCTACATTTCTCTTAATTAACCCACTCTCACACAGCTTCATAATTCGATGTCAAAGCAAATGGTGAACTTCCCTCATGATCTGATCAAGGATGTAGATTGTAGCAAAGAAACGTGGTGCATTATTGTTAGAGTGCTAAGGAAGTGGAGAGTAGCTAAGAAGTCCCCACCCTTTGATGTCTAGAAAGTTAGTATGATTTTGTCCGATGTTTGTAAGTAATAATATTGTTTTGTTCATTGAAAAAAAATATCTACAGTGAACTCATTTCATTGTATTCTATGCAACTAGAGTGATGATAGGATTGAAGCTTCGGTTGCTCATAAAGGACATATACAAAGATATGTCAAAGATTTTGTAGAGGGTGGGGTTTATCAATTTGAGAACTTCGAAGTTGTGGACAATGATGACGACAATTACAAAACTTATGACTATCCTTGCAAAATTATGTTCCATGCAATGACATTTTTTTAAGAGCATGATTTGCCAATCCCCCTATATGCATTTAACTTTGTTTCAATCAAGGACATTGCCAACAACAATGCCAAAAACAATGAATTAGTTGGTTAGCATTCCTTTCCTATATTGTTTTCGTTGATTGTGTCTAATGCATGTTTATGTTTTGAGTGACATTATATCTATTTTAGCTTCTTCTTACCAATTCAACAAGTTCACGCAGATATTATTGGATTTCTACAAGCATTTGGGAACTTGGTTGATCATAAAAATGATTCTGGAATAACAAAGAAATTAGCTCTCACCATTGCTGATCAAAAGTAACATACTTTTTTTTCTCATCTAGGACCTCCAACAAGTAAGGATAAAAATAGATGATTGGACGTCAATTTGACATATTCTTATCTTATTATCGTTTATTTGCAGTGAAATCTGGGTAAATGTATCTCTTTTTGGGAAGGTCGCAAAAAAAACATTTGATGCCAGGACAGATGATTTAGAAGTCCCCACCATAGTTGTCATACGGTTTGCTAAGATTGCAAAGAAAAAAAGTATTTGTATATTGTTAGCAGTATCTCACTGATCATGTTTTTCTTTTATGAGACTTACGCTTCAATTTCAATTTTGGTTCAAGGTTATGGACACATATCTAATGCCTTTTATGTCACAAGAGTTTATTTCAATCCAGATTTTCCAGAGGTCAGGAGTTTCACTGACAGGTAAAAACTTATCGTTGTTTTATATTAATCAAGCATTTGTATTGTAAGTGTGTGTGTGTGTGTATCATAGTGTTCCCAAACTTAAATCTCAACTTCCCTTCACAGCCTCAATGTTATGCCTGGAGCAAGTTAGGCTTTCTCACAGATCTCCTCTACTATATTGCTCGAGATTACTAGTGACCGTCTCTTAACTTTCCCTACTAGAATTCCATTGGGTGAAATTTCCAGATTAACGGAGGCCAGTATTTTCATTTCATCAACTTTTTGTCGTGGTAATTACTTTTTAAATGTTTGAATGTTTAAATTACTAACTTTATTTCCATATAATTTATTAGGCATCAGAAGTTGTTACCAAAGTAACCATCCAAAAAGTTGAGACATCTCATGGTTGGTACTATGATGGATGTCCATGCGATAAAAAACCAGCATAGGAGGGTCATAAGTTGAAATGTAATTCTTGTCATAGGGAAGTGCTAATGACCAAACCCAAGTAAGTTTTAACTAATGTCAACATTCTTTAACTATGGGCTTTCATAACACTTCATGTTAACAGTTGAACCTTTGTTTTGAAAAGATTCAAGCTTCATTACACAGTTTTTGATTCTACTGCAAAGTGTTCCATACTATTCTTCAACCGTCATGCATCCGAACTCATACATTGTTCAGCAATTGATCTTAGGAAGGCAGTAGTCAAGGTTTGCAGTTATATATATAATAGGATATACTTCTTTTAGGCTATTGTTTGTTGTTATATTTGTTTCAAAATGTCTTGTAATTTCAGAAAGGAGCACCTCATTCTTTCCTGAAAGATTTAAATCAAGTTGTTGGAATGGAAATCATTGTTATGCTTAAAGTCAAGGAACACAACTTGAAATACCCTATGAGTAGTATGAGTGTCTCCCTTTTCTCTACAAAGAAAGATATCCTTGAAAAGTTCACATATTCTAGTGCAAATACCCATGAGAAGGTAAGCAACATACCAACTCTGTCTGATTTACACATGATATTATCCTATCTCATTGTATATAGTGACATTAAAATTTTTAGTCTGTTAACCTTAATGTTCTTTGATTATATTTCATAGAGTTCACCATTGGAGTCATCTGCATCAAGATCATTGGCATATCAGAACTATCAACACCAAGCTTTAGCACCAAAAAACCAGTTAAGAAGATCAAGAAGGAAAAATAAGCGGTTATCATTTAGGAATTCCCTATGAAGATCATTGTTTCTATTATTTTTTGTTATTTTACTTATTTTGCTAGGTTGGATGTGAACTGCTTTTTATGACTGTCATAATTGTAGTGTAACGGTGCTGTTTTCAAAATATACTCAAACCTTCATTGTCATCTTAACTTCTTGTGTCTTATTTATATCATGTTGTGTATTATTTGCACGAATGATCAACATATCATTACGAATCAACTAACTGGGCAAACTCAAAATAGTTTGGCTCAATGTAGTTTTTTAATAAAGGCATATTTAACTACTTTATATTAAATTATTAGTTTTAACCTACTATATTTTATGGACATATCATGTTTTTTGACAAAATTATGGTTATAAATTATAATGACATATGTAAAAATTTAAAATTTTAATTACATTTAAATACTTTAAAAAACATTTTTAAAATTTAAAACCCAATAAATATGTAGAATCACCACTTCTTTTGTTTTATATTGACATTGATGATATGGTGCACTTTGATAGCTTCTTATTTTACATTTTTTATTTTAATATCCTTTCCATAAAATCAATTAGATTTAAATTCAATTATTTTTTTAATACTCAACAAAAGAATCTTGTGATATTATTTACTTCTATCTGATATATGGATTTATGTTGATTTAATCATGGTCCCTAAATATTAAAATGTCAGCGTACACTTTTATTAATTAATAGCGTACACTTTTATTAATTAATACAGTTTTGTTGAGATTTTCTTCCATTTACATTACTACAAAAACTAAGCAACATATTCTGGATTCTTCGCTCACTGAATTAGGGCATCTAAAAACGTAAAATTTATTACATATAGAATTAAAAGATGATTTCAATTCAATTCTATTATGGTATCCAAAAATATTCAGTTATATGGGATTTGTACATATTAATTATTAAATTAAATAAACTAAATGCGGTGCATTATAATTAAATGAGAATTCAATTGGAGGTTCAAACAGAGGAATTTTTTTAATTAAAATTCGCATCTCCATTTGAAATTGTATACGTTAATTGAATGACAAAGAAAATCAAGAATTTGCATCCCCATTTCAAATGGTATACGTTAATTAAATGACAGAAAAAATCAAGGAAACCTTGCAAATTGTCTTATGATTTTCACATGATCTTCTGCACAATTTCATTAATTAATATAGTTTTGTTAGGATTTCCTTCCATTAACATTCCTAAAATTAACATTACTAAAATAATTAATCAATATAGGGTTAAAGATCATTCATTTAGGATTCCACATAAAATTGATTCCATACATAATCAAAAGATGATTTCAATATCCATTATGGGATCCAAAAATATTCAGTCATATGGGATTTGAACATATTAAATTAAATGTGTTGCATCATAATTAAATGAAAATTCAATTAGAGACTCAAATAGAAAAATTGATAATTTGGGATGAAGCCCCCATGGTGAAACGTTTTTTGGTGCAGAAGCTGTTGATAGGACATTCAGAGATATAATGAAG
>NW_021636720.1:0-83247 GCF_004799145.2 Neltuma alba
TTCTTTAGGCTACGTGGGATATGTAGGCCTTTTTCACTTTGTCATAGAAATTAGAGAATGGCCGTTACTGCGAGAATCAAAGCAGCAAATATCTGCACAACTTGGGGACGCTAAAATAGGGAAATTTATATAAATCAAAATCAAAGAGAAAAGATGGGCAGTAGTGGGATATATTCTAGTTGGAGTCCACTAAAGCCATATCTAGAGCAGACATGAGAAAAGGCGTGCAGCTATCTGCTAATAAATTATAATACTGATTTGATAAATAATGAACTCTTTTTATGCTTCTTAAGATTCCAAAATAAAATTATCTATATGAAAAAGTAATAATATTTAGCCGTTATGTTTTTCAAGTATTGGGTTTGAAGTTTTCTTTTTTTATTTTGTCACTACGTTTAGGAGGAGGTCTAGCATTTGTATTATATGTAGTTTCTCTTGAGTCTCCAGTATGAACAAACAAAACTTTTCTCATAGTGGGGTTTGAACAATGAGTTAAGTGGCAAGCAAGAAAGCAAGAGAGAGTAAAGTTAGTGTGAAAAGCTTATACGCTTTCTTCTTGTCAATTCTAAAATGGAAATCCAGTTTAATGAGAGAGCTTAATTGTTATACCATTTATCAAACTACGGAAATCAGGAGGAAATTCCTAGAAGAAGCTTACTTTCGCTTTCCAACAGTCACAAGTTTTATTTATTTTGTTCTGGAATTTCCTTTTGTCCTCAAAATTTTAAACTTTTTTTTTTTTAATGTTTGAGGTTAATGGGCATCCATCAATCATGCAGAAATGTATAAAATGATTGTAGCTAGGAAAAATATATGCATAACTATTTTTCTTTTATTGCAAGCTGAGGCTTTTCTTTCTTGTTTTCAGTAATATTCTCGGTAGCTGTTGCTGGGATTTGCTTTATGTTCTGGCCACTGCCCTCGGCATAGATTCCTCTCTTTGTGCGAGTACTCAGAGATAGATAGATAGATAGATAGATATAGAGAGAGAGAGAGAGAGGGAGGGAGAGAGACTCTCTCCTAGTTGGGAAGCTCATGGGCGGATGAATGTGCTCTCTCTGCTAGGATTCTCTTATAAAGGCTTTCTGCTTTTGTCTCTATCTTTACCTCTCCTTTTCACAGATGCTCTTCTAGGCGGTTTTAGGTGCAGTATCTATACACACAGCTTCCATATTCACACGTTCTGTATAAAGGGACATCGCCATTCTGCATCTTCTTCACTGCAACATTGCATTAGCTAGCCGGGGTGCTTCCAACTCTTTGCAAGAGGCAAAATGAGCTATGCACATTCTCAAATGGGCTCCGGTTTGTTCTTTACTTTCTTGTCTTCTAACTGTTTGTGCCATGTACTGTATTAGATAAGTCATATTTTTAAAGTTTTTCCTCTGTTTCTGTGAGCCGTATACAGGATCATCTTTATAGTTTCCCTTTCAAACTCTACGAGCTATCTTCAAAGTTCACATAAGTCGCTGGGTCTTAGTTTTCTGCCTTCAAAATTGCAGGTAGTAGAACTGCTAGAAGAAGTTTTGAGTTTGGGAAGACCCATGTGGTGAGGCCCAGAGGAAAACACCAAGCTACTATTGTTTGGCTGCATGGTCTTGGTGATAATGGTTTGAGGTATGGATTATGCGTGCTCACTTTTGTTATATGTCTTCCTCACATTGTCATAACTACCAGCCATTCATCTTCTTTAACGTTGTTTATTGCCCTATTTGTACTCCTGAGGATCTCTTCATTAACTTCTCCCACCATCTTTGTTTTTCAATCTTTAGTTCCTTTTTTGTTGTATTCTTTAACATGTCATCCTTTCTATTTATGTTCACCACAGTATGAGGGATCAGGAAGTTAACAGCTTTGAGCTAAGTAAATTCAATTAGTAATATTCGGTTAGAGATGAAAATAATTTTATACTCTGTATCTAGCACTCACTTCTTCTCTTCCAATAAAAAAGGTTGATTATATTCCCGTTCTTGTTGTGTACTGCCCCTTTGCATCAAGTACGTGACTCGTACATGAATGATAAAACTTTTGTGAGAAGAACGTGAAAAATTTTGACAGGTTCCAAATTTGGGTTTTCTTATGTTGAATGTTTTGTCTCTTCCTGCTCGGATTCTAGATGGAACAAATTCTGTATGAGAAAGTTGTGGTATATATTGCGAACTGGTATATATAATCTAGTTTTAATTGCTGGTGTTCGACTTCTGAGAGTATATGCTAAGTTCTCAGTTGGGGACCACATGCTCATATGCTTCCCCACCCCATTGAGCAACTGGGCATGACTTTTTACCGAAGAACCTCAGCACCCTATTACATTCCAGAATTATTCTCTTAATCTACTGTGATAAAAAATAACAGCTTGAATTTGAACATTTTAATGCATGGTTTAGTTATGCTGGACAACTTTAACTAGCAAACTTGTGGTTCGACGCTGGCTGTCTTCTTTAGAAATATATTCTTTTAGCATGCCATATGAGACATCCAGAAGAGCTAAAATTGCCTCTTCTCCTGCTGCGAATAATGATGATTTTGTTGGGTGCCTTATTAGACGACTCAAGTTTTGCAACTACCCAGAGGTTCTGATTTTCTGCTTTGTTTCTTTGCAGCTCATCTCAACTCGTGGAATCCCTTCGACTCCCAAATGTAAGAACTCCTATGCCTTATCCTAGTTTGAGCTTATCTAACGTGCTGTTCTCCACACGTATTCTCATCTCCTGCCAAATAATACTTTTGATAAATCTGAGATGCTATCATATTTTCTTCCTTATGATCTGATATTATGCAGGTAAAATGGATTTGCCCTACCGCTCCAACACGTCCTGTGGCAGTACTTGGGGGTTTTCCTTGCACTGCATGTAACACCAAACCCTTCTTATCTCCCTGCTCATGTTGATTAAATCAGAACTATGTAACTAGTACTTTACCAATGGTGAAATGATCAAATCTGTAAATTTAATATTAATCAATCAGGGTTTGATGTTGGAGAACTCTCAGAGGAAAGTCCAGATGATTGGGAAGGATTAGATGCCTCAGCTGCACATATTGCCAACTTGTTGTCAACGGAGCCAGCTGATGGTACTTTCTGGGATCATTACTTATCAGTATCACCTACTTCAATAGTTTTACATTTTCAAATATATATTACTTTATCTATGACCATATTTCTGGGTAAAGAATAGGAGTGGGAAAAAAAATGATCAAACTATACAGATTAAGTTATATAACCTTTCAGTCTTCCTCTTCTAGCTTCAGTATTGACATCAGTTTTTTGTGTCAGTGAAAGTTGGGATTGGAGGCTTCAGCATGGGTGCAGCAACAGCCATATATTCTGCTACTTGTTTTGCTATGGGTAGGTATTCAAATGGCATCCCATATCCTGTTAACATCAGAGCAGTTGTTGGACTAAGCGGCTGGCTTCCAGGATCAAGGTATGATAGCATTTAAATTGTATGCTCTTTTGGGTTCATTTTTGCAACCATCATTTTCTAAACGGTGAGTTATTATGTAGGAGCCTAAGGAACAGGATTGAAGTGTCACATGAAGCCAGAAGGCGAGCTGCTTCATTACCCATTTTGCTGTGCCATGGAAACAGTATGTATCTGCATGACTATTGTGCAGAAGTCACCCTTTGTTTTCCATCAGAGTCATGTTTATTACAGCAGCAGTAAAATTGTTAATTCACTAAGCCTGACTTGAATTAACTTTTGTAGATGACGACGTAGTCCTGTACAAACATGGAGAGAAATCAGCTCAAACCCTAATTTCAGCCGGATTTCAGTACATTACATTCAAGTGCTATGATGGGTAACTTGTTTTCTTTTAGCAGGAGTCATCAGAATTTAAACTGATCAATTAAAAACCATGGTCTCACCTTTTGGTTTGGCTTCTGTGCAGTATTGGTCATTACACAGTTCCCAGAGAGATGGATGAGGTCTGTAATTTGCTTAGCTCAAGGCTTGGGCTTGATGGAACCCCATAAATGGGATGATCAGTATCAATGGGGGTATGGAGGAAGAAAAGGAGGAGAGACAGAGGCACATGATAAGCGAGTAGGTAGATTCGTCAGTGAAGGGTTCATGGGTAAATAGGGTATAGGAGATTTAATTTTCTGAATGTGCTTTTTGGCGTATTACTCTATTATATCATATTTTATTGAATTACCCCTAGAGACTCAGCTAGTTGTACTATTAGAGCGTTCTTTTTTTTTTTTTTTGCCTTTTAAGTTTTGATTATTGTAACAATACAGAGGCTTGGCCTGCTTATCTATGAGGTTTACTCTGAATGGTGGGAGTAAATAAAGTTTCTGGCTTATCAAACTGTCCTTCTTTTACTTACTTTTTTCAGTCTTTAACTAAATTTATATATTGGCTTTGGGAATTCTTTGGCATTGACAATACATGATGAGGTATAGCATAATATGTATTGATTATCAGGACACTGTAAAATTAATAAACACGTTGTAATACATGCTATGTTAATGCGGACCTTTTATTTTTGTCTCTATCTGGTGAGCATAGAGTTAAAGTGGCCTTGAGTTTAGCCCAATTAACTAAATTATCCTCCCAGATCTTAGTTAAAGATTAGAGCACTTTTCCATCTTTCTATTTGAAAGGCAGGCTAAAATAGCCCCATGAGATCAAAAACACCACGATACCAAGAGACAACTATGCCACTAAGACAATAAGTGATTTTGTTCAATTGATTAAGAGGGTGTTTGGTGTTTGGATAGAAACCAAACCATGGTTTCAAAAGTGTTTTTACGAAATAAATATTTAGAAGAGGTTATTTCGTTTTGCGGAAAAGTACTTCTAAAACCACGGTTTTGAGAATGCTAAACACTCTCTAAAATAGCGTTACCACGAGAACTTCAGTTTGCAATTCAGACTATTATGACTAGATTGGATCACACACATTGAAGAATTCGCTAGGCTTAGCATTCTATGTTATCATTGCTTAAATTAGAAGTTAAAACAACTTTGCAGGATTTCTGCCAAGGCAATTTCCCCTTCTCTGCAGAATTTTTTTTCCCTTCTCTGCAGAATTGTATCCGTGGACTTTTGGTAAATTGTTTATCTGAGTTTAGGATTTTTGGTATGTTTGGATTGTTTGATTGAGAGAATAGAAAAGTAACGTTGATCTGGCTTATACACCCACCATATCAGTCCTGCAAATCTGACACGTTCTGCACTATGAATAAAGTAGAAAATCAGTTTCACTGTCACTTGGTCTTGTCATTTTTTGCTTGTTTGTTTATCCTTCTGCACGCAAGTCTATATATATTATCACATCTCTGATATTATTGAGGACAAAATAATGCCCAAGGAAACACAAACTGACACCACACACTGATCATGAGACACGACATCACAACATAGTTGAGACTGAAATTTGAGAAAACATCACGACATTACATATGAGGAAATGACTTCACATTCACAACATTAAGAAGAAGAGAGTCTTCTAGTAAGTTGTGGGAGGGTGGGGAGGGTAGTCGTCATCTTCATCATGGCGGGCCATACCGAATGTATTCTTCACAGAGTCAGTGGCACTCTGTGCCATGCCCTTCACCCTCTCCCCTGCCTGCTGCATGAACCCTTCGCTATTGTCCTTTCCTGACTGGGCCGACTCCCTCGTGGACTGGCCCATCTCCCATGCCCTGTCATTTGTTGCCCCACCCTTCTCTCGGGCCCTCTCCCTAACACCTTGGGCCGCGTTCTGGGCCTTCTCCTTCACCTCCTGGGCTTTCTCCCCAATGGTGCCCATCGCCTGGTTTGCCTTTTCCTGTGCCACCAACACACACAAGTGAGTCTTGCTGTCTTGCTGTGATCTTAAACATAAAAACCAGTGAAGCTAATTTTTGTCTTCAAAATTTTATAACTTTTCCCCAAAACTTAATTAGAGAAGCAGAGGTAGATGGATTCATTACCTGAGTTCGGCCTTTGGTTTCACCAGCTCTGAAGCTCTGTTCATGGGACGACATTTTTGTGTGCGCTTGAGAGGTTGGAATACCTTTGTGTCTGTCTGAGGTTGGGAAGTCTCTGTCCTGAGTGATCAAGATCAAGAAGGATTGGCTGTGTCTGTGGGGAGGGTTAAGGTGTGTTGCGGGGTGTATTTATAGTATTTCATGGTTGATGTGTGACAGACACGTGTGCAGCTTCATGACACGTTTGAGGACACGTGTCAGGATCAGGGGAAGTGATATCCGACTTAGGACTTCGAAAGGATTTGATTGAGGAAGGAGCCTTCTGCATATATAGACACGTTCAATGGCGGACACTAATGAATGAAAACTTTGTGATCCAGCAATCTCATTGTGTGCGCATTATTATTCCCCCAAGTTTCAGTCGGAGCAACCTAATTGGTTTAGCTCAATTGCATATTCTCCCTTTAATTCTAAATATAAGACCCATTTTGTAGTGTAATTTACATTACAAAATAGATACTCCTCCAGTCTTTAATATAAGATTCATTTAACTAATTTGATTAAATTAAGGGAGTTAGGTAAGTTAGTTAAATAGAAGAAATGTGACATGTTTTTTCTAAAATATCATAATCATCTTTCTTAATACCCCATCTTCTTTTTCTACTTAATTATAGTTGAAGAAGTATTTATAGGGGTAATTTAGAGAAACTTGATAAATCTGAAAAATAGATCTTATATTTAGGACCAAAACCAACTCAACAATTGAGTCCTATATTAAAAACCGGAGGCGTATTATATTTATGACTGGAGCAATATTATATATGGCTCAGAAAAATTAATCGGGGCAAAATTTATTGGCAACAACAACAACCTCTTCTCGATTCCCTGAACTGCAAGACCTCGCTGTATTAATCTTTGATGATATATTGCTAATGAAAAGACATTGTTCGATGATTTCATTGGGTGTTTTTTTTTTTATTATTTGGTCGCTCTATCCCCTTTTATACCATTTGATCTATCCTTCTTCTCTCTTTCTCTGTCCAAATGATTCTCTATTGTTTTCTCTTTGGTAGATGCCTCGTTAAACTTAATAGGATCATCAGAGAGTGCATTTGCCAATGGCTAGAAGATTGAAATGACCTAAACTATCCTGTTTAATCACGTAAATTGGAATTATATTCTTAATAAGAACCTATATTATCAATAGGAATATTTTTTTTAAGAAAAATCAAATATTTAAAAACAAAATACATTGAGATATTATATTTATAATCAATTTCAATCCTCATGTAGCTTTTAGATTAAGAGCTAGAAGTAGCATATTTGGATGTGTTTGTCAGTTAAAAATGCCATAATAACCCACAAAGACAGTAACTGTCAACCCTTCACTAATGACCACAAAATATCATCTCCCTATGAATCTCCATTGGCCCTAAAATCACTCTCTCTTTCTCTCTACGACGCCTCTTCCTTCCTCACATAAATTTGATGCTTCCTTCTTCTTCATCATCTTCCTTCTTCCCATACTGTGTCAATCGGAGCATGACTAACTTCGGCCTCTTCAAACTTTTATTTGTCTTCTAAGACTCAAATCTCCATAATAATATGTAGATATCCTTCCATGGCCCAAGTCTCCACTTGCGCCCTCCACAAACTATAACATCCAAATTATCGTTCCTATAGCTTGGAATTGGGACATATAACTTGAGAATGAATTTGGGTTAAGGTTTAATTAAGTCTAATATAATTAGGTAGCTAGTAAATAAGATCAAACAGGACAAAATTGAGAGAAGTAGTAACATATACAGGATCAAATGTGAGGACTTAAATTCCGGGGCTTTAGGGCCAGACGGAAAGACTTGGATGGAAACAAGAAGATGGTTGTGGAGGAGGTCTTGTGTTGTTGCTCATGGTGCTGCTAACAGTGCTTTGTGTATTGATCATCCTATCATGGTAATTAAAACAATAAACAATGAGGAAAGGGAGATTCTTTTTCAAGCTAGTTGTAAAAGAGCCATTTCACAGTTTTATGGCAACAATTGAATGCAATATAATCCATCTTGTTCCTATTATAAATCACATTCTAAAAAGTGTGCTATTGGTTCTTCTTATATAGGGTATTTGGTTTGGTAGTTTTGAGAACTGTTAAATATTTTTTTATCATACAGGTTCATATTTAATAAGGATAGTCAAAGAGGACAAAAATTCGTATAATGTTAGATTTTAGTATATTTAATAAGAATAGTATGAAAAATTATTTAAATTTTGTAACAAATTTAATATCATCAATCATCAACTATTACCAACTATTAACTATCAATCATCAATCATCAACTATCAACTATCAACTATCAACTATATACTAGAAATATACTAGAAATCTTGTAATACCCAGATATTCAGTCAGGTCGGATCGAATTTCACAATCAATGTATTTTGCTTGGTGTATTATTAATAAAATCATATTACAATTCAAAATATATTATTTTGAAAGAACGTGTTATTTAAATGTATTAATGAGAAATTATTAATTAGAGAATTAACCAATCAAATTCAAGTTAATAAAATGATTATGTTTCAAATGGATTTCCAAATTTATTGATTGGGATATTAATACAATAATATCTTTTATGGCATATATTAATTATATTAGATTGAAAATGGATTTTGAAAATTATATTAGTTGTAATAATAACATTCAAAATAACATTTGAAAAATAACACGTTCCTTCAAAAAAATTATATTTTGTCAATAATAAGGACAGTTTGATTATAAATTAGTTCAATAAGGAATGATGGCACCCGTCCTAATGATTGACTTAAATTAAATGATGATTTCAACGTCCATCCAAAAATATTTAATTATATGAGATTTGTACATATTAAATTAAATAAGGTGCATTATAATTATAATTATAATTATAATTAAATGAGAATTCAATTGGACAATCAAATAGAGAAATTAGAATCCCCATTTCCATTCAAATCATATGGATTAGAGAACATTAAGGAAAATTTTAAATTAAAATCAAGGTAATGAAGTAAATTGATTCTCATATGATTTTCAAATAAAAATTTCTCTAATTAACCCATTGATCCCTTTGGCGTGCACGATATTAATTGCATCATCTTTTTGACTAATTAATTTCCATTGTGAAGACTATAACATGATAAAAAGAGCAATGTTCCCCACCATTTCTTTCACGTTATTTACAATGCTCCCCATAATTAACTCATTCTTTTCACGTAATTTACAACGCTCCCCATAATTAACTCATTCTTTTCACGTTATTTGTCTACATTTCTCTTAATTAACCCACTCTCACACAGCTTCATAATTCGATGTCAAAGCAAATGGTGAACTTCCCTCATGATCTGATCAAGGATGTAGATTGTAGCAAAGAAACGTGGTGCATTATTGTTAGAGTGCTAAGGAAGTGGAGAGTAGCTAAGAAGTCCCCACCCTTTGATGTCTAGAAAGTTAGTATGATTTTGTCCGATGTTTGTAAGTAATAATATTGTTTTGTTCATTGAAAAAAAATATCTACAGTGAACTCATTTCATTGTATTCTATGCAACTAGAGTGATGATAGGATTGAAGCTTCGGTTGCTCATAAAGGACATATACAAAGATATGTCAAAGATTTTGTAGAGGGTGGGGTTTATCAATTTGAGAACTTCGAAGTTGTGGACAATGATGACGACAATTACAAAACTTATGACTATCCTTGCAAAATTATGTTCCATGCAATGACATTTTTTTAAGAGCATGATTTGCCAATCCCCCTGTATGCATTTAACTTTGTTTCAATCAAGGACATTGCCAACAACAATGCCAAAAACAATGAATTAGTTGGTTAGCATTCCTTTCCTATATTGTTTTCGTTGATTGTGTCTAATGCATGTTTATGTTTTGAGTGACATTATATCTATTTTAGCTTCTTCTTACCAATTCAACAAGTTCACGCAGATATTATTGGATTTCTACAAGCATTTGGGAACTTGGTTGATCATAAAAATGATTCTGGAATAACAAAGAAATTAGCTCTCACCATTGCTGATCAAAAGTAACATACTTTTTTTTCTCATCTAGGACCTCCAACAAGTAAGGATAAAAATAGATGATTGGACGTCAATTTGACATATTCTTATCTTATTATCGTTTATTTGCAGTGAAATCTGGGTAAATGTATCTCTTTTTGGGAAGGTCGCAAAAAAAACATTTGATGCCAGGACAGATGATTTAGAAGTCCCCACCATAGTTGTCATACGGTTTGCTAAGATTGCAAAGAAAAAAAGTATTTGTATATTGTTAGCAGTATCTCACTGATCATGTTTTTTTTTATGAGACTTACGCTTCAATTTCAATTTTGGTTCAAGGTTATGGACACATATCTAATGCCTTTTATGTCACAAGAGTTTATTTCAATCTAGATTTTCCAGAGGTCAGGAGTTTCACTGACAGGTAAAAACTTATCGTTGTTTTATATTAATCAAGCATTTGTATTGTAAGTGTGTGTGTGTGTATCATAGTGTTCCCAAACTTAAATCTCAACTTCCCTTCACAGCCTCAATGTTATGCCTGGAGCAAGTTAGGCTTTCTCACAGATCTCCTCTACTATATTGCTCGAGATTACTAGTGACCGTCTCTTAACTTTCCCTACTAGAATTCCATTGGGTGAAATTTCCAGATTAACGGAGGCCAGTATTTTCATTTCATCAACTTTTTGTCGTGGTAATTACTTTTTAAATGTTTGAATGTTTAAATTACTAACTTTATTTCCATATAATTTATTAGGCATCAGAAGTTGTTACCAAAGTAACCATCCAAAAAGTTGAGACATCTCATGGTTGGTACTATGATGGATGTCCATGCGATAAAAAACCAGCATAGGAGGGTCATAAGTTGAAATGTAATTCTTGTCATAGGGAAGTGCTAATGACCAAACCCAAGTAAGTTTTAACTAATGTCAACATTCTTTAACTATGGGCTTTCATAACACTTCATGTTAACAGTTGAACCTTTGTTTTGAAAAGATTCAAGCTTCATTACACAGTTTTTGATTCTACTGCAAAGTGTTCCATACTATTCTTCAACCGTCATGCATCCGAACTCATACATTGTTCAGCAATTGATCTTAGGAAGGCAGTAGTCAAGGTTTGCAGTTATATATATAATAGGATATACTTCTTTTAGGCTATTGTTTGTTGTTATATTTGTTTCAAAATGTCTTGTAATTTCAGAAAGGAGCACCTCATTCTTTCCTGAAAGATTTAAATCAAGTTGTTGGAATGGAAATCATTGTTATGCTTAAAGTCAAGGAACACAACTTGAAATACCCTATGAGTAGTATGAGTGTCTCCCTTTTCTCTACAGAGAAAGATATCCTTGAAAAGTTCACATATTCTAGTGCAAATACCCATGAGAAGGTAAGCAACATACCAACTCTGTCTGATTTACACATGATATTATCCTATCTCATTGTATATAGTGACATTAAAATTTTTAGTCTGTTAACCTTAATGTTCTTTGATTATATTTCATAGAGTTCACCATTGGAGTCATCTGCATCAAGATCATTGGCATATCAGAACTATCAACACCAAGCTTTAGCACCAAAAAACCAGTTAAGAAGATCAAGAAGAAAAATAAGCGGTTATCATTTAGGAATTCCCTATGAAGATCATTGTTTCTATTATTTTTTGTTATTTTACTTATTTTGCTAGGTTGGATGTGAACTGCTTTTTATGACTGTCATAATTGTAGTGTAACGGTGCTGTTTTTCAAAATATACTCAAACCTTCATTGTCATCTTAACTTCTTGTGTCTTATTTATATTCATGTTGTGTATTATTTGCACGAATGATCAACATATCATTACGAATCAACTAACTGGGCAAACTCAAAATAGTTTGGCTCAATGTAGTTTTTTAATAAAGGCATATTTAACTACTTTATATTAAATTATTAGTTTTAACCTACTATATTTTATGGACATATCATGTTTTTGACAAAATTATGGTTATAAATTATAATGACATATGTAAAAATTTAAATTTTAAATTACATTTAAATACTTTAAAAAACATTTTTAAAATTTAAAACCCAATAAATATGTAGAATCACCACTTCTTTTGTTTTATATTGACATTGATGATATGGTGCACTTTGATAGCTTCTTATTTTACATTTTTTATTTTAATATCCTTTCCATAAAATCAATTAGATTTAAATTCAATTATTTTTTTAATACTCAACAAAAGAATCTTGTGATATTATTTACTTTCTATCTGATATATGGATTTATGTTGATTTGATCATGGTCCCTAAATATTAAAATGTCAGCGTACACTTTTATTAATTAATAGCGTACACTTTTATTAATTAATACAGTTTTGTTGAGATTTTCTTCCATTTACATTACTACAAAAACTAAGCAACATATTCTGGATTCTTCGCTCACTGAATTAGGGCATCTAAAAACGTAAAATTTATTACATATAGAATTAAAAGATGATTTCAATTCAATGTCTATTATGGTATCCAAAAATATTCAGTTATATGGGATTTGTACATATTAAATTATTAAATTAAATAAACTAAATGCGGTGCATTATAATTAAATGAGAATTCAATTGGAGGTTCAAACAGAGGAATTTTTTTAATTAAAATTCGCATCTCCATTTGAAATTGTATAGGTTAATTGAATGACAAAGAAAATCAAGAATTTGCATCCCCATTTCAAATGGTATACGTTAATTAAATGACAGAAAAAATCAAGGAAACCTTGCAAATTGTCTTATGATTTTCACATGATCTTCTGCACAATTTCATTAATTAATATAGTTTTGTTAGGATTTCCTTCCATTAACATTCCTAAAATTAACATTACTAAAATAATTAATCAATATAGGGTTAAAGATCATTCATTTAGGATTCCACATAAAATTGATTCCATACATAATCAAAAGATGATTTCAATATCCATTATGGGATCCAAAAATATTCAGTCATATGGGATTTGAACATATTAAATTAAATGTGTTGCATCATAATTAAATGAAAATTCAATTAGAGACTCAAATAGAAAAATTGATAATTTGGGATGAAGCCCCAATGGTGAAACGTTTTTGTGCAGAAGCTGTTGATAGGACATTCAGAGATATAATGAAGTGTAATCGTCCTTTGCAGGCAAATGTATTGTCATGGGAGGAGATTTTAGACAAATATTGCTTGTCATCCCAAAAGGTAGTCGTGCAGATGTTGTCAACTCAAGCACCAACTCTTCTTATCTATGGAGTCATTGCAAGTTATTCCAACTTACCAAGAATATGCGGTTATCTTCGAGTTCATCCACAGATAATTCAAAATTGAAATTATTTTTAGATTGGCTTTTGGATATTGGTGATGGTTGCATTGGCTTACCTCATGATGGAATGGCAAAGATAGAAGTCCCTGATGCTTTTTTAACTACGGACTGTCATGATCCTCTGTAGTCGATTGTCGAAGCCACATATCCTGATTTCTTACATCATTTAGCTGATTCCAAGTATCTCACTAATAGGGCTATTTTGACACCGACAGTTGAATTGGTTGACCAAATTAATGACTATATGTGCTCCTTACTGCTTGGCGAGCCTATTGAATATTTTAGCTCTGATTCTATGAGTACAGCTGATCAAGGTTGTGCATCATTTCAAGAGTTGTATACTACCGAATTCTTGAACACAATAAAATGCTCTGGCTTGCCTCCACATAGACTTTCAGTGAAAGTTGGAGTTCCCATAATGCTGGTGAGAAACACAGATCAAGTTGCAGGACTCTGTAATGGCACAAGACTAAAGATCACATTTCTTGGTAAACACTTTATTAAAGCAATAGCTCTTAATGGTACAAGCACAGGTCAAGAAGTTTTGATCCATCAAATGGATATGAATCCATCAGAATCTAGACTACCATTCATAATGACAAGAAGGCGGTTTCCTATCATATTATCATTTGCTATGACGATTAACAAAAGTCAGGGACAATCAATGACTAATGTTAGCTTATACCTACATAGACCTGTCTTCACACACAGTCAATTATATATTGCACTGTCAAGGGTTAAGTCTATGGATGGCATCAAGATTTTAATTCTTGATTCGGACAAAAACCCAACAAACAAGACGACTAATGTGGTCTACAGAGAAATATTTCAAAACATCATGTGAAGCTTATTGGTGATTAAATGTTTCTTTACATCTTCAAATGTATTACTTTATAAGGTAAAAATTTTTGTTGTTCTTTTTTGTTAATTTTGTTGGTACTTTCAGGTTACTCTTATATGTCTTTTTTTATGTTTTAAAAAACTATTTTCATTAATTTATTGTCAAAATATCTATGCTCAAATTTTGTGTGCATTGTTATGACAAAATTATTCATAATTCATAGCTCATGCGTTTTCTAGTTATATTTTTGAAATCTTGTGATACCTGATTCATTTAAAAAAGGTTTGGATTTAACATTATAGGATCCGAATATATTCAATTAATGAGATTTAAACATCTTGATTGAGATTTGAATATATTAAATATCCTAATTAATTTTATTTATAAGTTTTAATTTAAGTTTGTTTTCATATTTGATGTGTGTGTTTTTTTAAATTTTATTCTTAGTTATTTATTCTCTCTATTTTACCACACTCTTTCTCATTTATTGTTGATTTGTTTCTTTTATTAACCTCTTTACAAATAAGGACATACTTAATATATATTTCTTACTTTTTTTAGTTAATATTATTTTTGATTTTTAATACAAGAGCTAGTTGAGAATTTTATTTGATAATAAATATAAGATCTTGATGTATTTTATCTTTCAAATTTGTAGTTTATTTTCTCAAATATGTCAAGAGTTTTTATGTTAAAAATATTTCCATCAATTGATATTTCATGATTAAAAAGAGTATTTTAAAAAATCTATTTATATTTATAATAAATAATTAATTTAACTAATTTTTTGTTGAAGGAAAAAAAGTTGACTATTTATTACCAATGTATCATTTTAACTATTTTTTTCCCCTAAGCAAATGAGAGGATGTACTGTTACAGTGCTGGACCATTGCATGAGTACCAAACGGGTAATTTTTCTCGATTCCACCCGCCCTCCGCCCCAAACAAAGAATAGCTGGAAAATAGAATAGAAGCATCATCGCCTGGAAAGAGAGCTGTAATTGGCCTGTTGACGGACTCTGGGGTTTCTCCGACGTGTACTCAAGGTTCAGTCTTCGTGTCGCTTCTTGGGAGGAAAAGGGAGAGGTATCGAAAATGTCTCTGACTGGCGTGAAAATGTCGGAAGACGTTTGGTTTACTTGTGTCACTCATGCATTGTCTACTGAGACTGAAGAGATCATGGGTCTTCTCCTGGGCGATATAGAGGTCATTCATATTTCAATTTCCACTATTTTCTTTTATCGGTAATCATTTTGTGCTCAATGGGCATTGATCTATGCATCAATTTCTTGATGCTTTTTGGTGGGGTTTGGGTATTTCTAGTTGGGGGTGCTGGGATTCTCTGCACTTGGCATGTATTCGGTTGTTCACTTGAATTTAATATTCAAACTCCTATAGTAATGCTCATTATATGTGGGATTTGCGTATTTTTTTGGCATTTCTTGGTGGGGAAATATAAGCAGTTCCTTTTATTCCTTTTTTCGGTCAATGAAGTGAAATGGAGGGTAATTTTTTGCAAGTTAAGTACCATATTTTAAGGAGACTAATATTAAATGGAGCTCTAGAAGATTTAATACGAGTTTGCTCCTTACTCGAGTGGGTTAGGAAGATCTATGCTCGCGAATCAAAGGCTGGAGAGGGTTCTTACCGTTACTCTAACTGAACGAGGCGGTTTCACTATTAGTAATCAACCATCTGGCTCCCCAGGAGCGAGAAGGTTGCTTGCTGTATGAATAAGGATTATAGCTTGGCCATTTCTAAGACATTGAAAAGCATGGTACCAAAGAGGAAACATAAGATATTAGTTTGTTTTTGTTTCACACTTTCCTTCATGGCACACAAAGTGGTGATTGCTGCACCCTTCATTTCCAATATTCTGTCTATAATATGTATGTATGGTGTTGTTCTTGATTCTTGAAGATACCCTTCAGTTTTCTCTTGTGATTCTGCTTTTTTGCATGACCTACTGTATATTTATTTTTGCTTGAGGTTCAGCACGTTGGGTTTTGATTACTTAGTATATGGCCTTTGATTTGAAAGACAGCGCCACAAGTTAGAAATTTTGAGCACTTAGGACCGGACAAACTGGCGTGACCTATTCATTTCCAGACATTCCAGTTTGTGCCTTACCTCAGATCTGAACGAGGCGGTTTCACTATTAGGGGTGGTAGATATATTGAAATGGGAAAAATTCATCATCTGTTGTATTTTTCTTTCTAAATGATATACTCAAGCCATCCTTATCTATCTCTGGTGGAGTTCCCATTTCTCAGGGATGTGATAAGCACATAGATTCACGTGAATTTTCATAAATAATAAACCACTGTCGTCATGGTAAACCCAATGCTTTCCTACAGTTCAACCTGTTATCGTGTTATTAAGATCTACAATATGCTTAAAGTGAGTGATCAGCCCATGATCACTTTTGTCTCTATCCATTGTCTTGTATTTTCAAGTTCACAGTATTGCTAATTTGGCTATTGATCATTTTTGCTGATCAGTTTTCACTAAACCACTCCATTGTTCTTTTGATGATAGAATTAAATCATTTTTCTTAAGAAAAACAGAGCATTCAACTCAATGACATAATACTTAATACCTTTGAATTATTGCTGAATGACAAGGAGGGGAGCACAGTAGTTGAGTCGTGACTCACGAGACTTTTGCATTCTTTGCTTTGCACAAATTATTCTGTGTGTCAAGATTCCTTGTAGTTTCTAAACCTAGCTTATGTCATTTTCATCCATGCAAATCTGTCACTGCTTTATCAATCTTTGGTTTGCACAAATTGAGTACACCTAGTAGACTTATTTTAAGCAACACGGTTTATTCATTATCTTCCTACATTCAGTATCTTTCCTGTTTACCAGGATTTTTATCAGGCTGTGTTTTAACTTATAGTTTTGTGGATTCAGCATTCAAAAAACGGGAATGTGACAGCGTTAATATGGGGAGCATCTCCTCAGACAAGGTCCGATCGGCGAAAGGACCGAGTAGAGACTAACCCTGAACAGTTGGCAGCTGCATCAGCACTGGCTGAGATATCCTAATTCGTTCTTGTTGGTTTTGTGCATATAATATCTATTTTAGTTAATTTTATTTTGGTTTTAATTTCTACATTATTTCGTCTTGACACTGCTTCTTTTATTCTTTGGCCCACCCTGAAAACTCGATCAACTTTTACAAATGTCTCATTCTAGCGACCTTTTAACTAGCAGCTGATCGTGAATGACAATCTCTTCTTGGTTGTTTTTCTTTTTCTTTTCTTTTTTTTTTTGGTTGAATTTTCTTTGGTGCTTTGTTGTGCCATTAACTTTATAGCACAGAATGACCATATCTAGTGGTAGAACAACAAGGGTGATCGGTTGGTACCATTCACATCCTCATATTACAGTTCTTCCTTCTCATGTTGGTGAGTGCTGGACGATTAAATCACTTGAACTTCTTCCCTTTTCGTCCCTTTGTTTTATCTTCAACAGTCTTAAAGATCATGAACGTGTATGAGAAAATTATCTGTTCTTTTCATTCAATTGACATAATTAGCTTAAAAGGATTATTGACTATTTTATTATTAAGTTGTTCATATTTCATGCTTCATGTTTATGGTATGACATTGAGTAGTTATATGTTCCCAAGTATGGAATGACAATTTCGTTGAAGTGGCAAGTCGTGATTAGTCTGTTTTGACACAGATTGAATGACAATTTTAGACATGAAGCACTGCATTACTTGCTGCTATATTTTTGGAATCATATTATTCTCTATTTTAAGTCAAACTGAAGAGTTAAGTTTATAACTGGCTCTATTACTAGCATGAGCATGTGACGCAAATCTGATTTACTTTTGATTTCACCATAGCTAAGTATGACTTTGTGCTGTACGTACAAGTAATGTGAAGGAAAAAAAATTCTACCATATGGCAAGAGATATTGAAATCAATTGGAGGGGTACATGAACAAAAGATGTGAAAATGATACAAAGACAATATGTGTGCCATCCACATTTCTAGTTCTTTTCCTTTCGATTCGTAACATTTACTTTAGAGGTTACAGTGGCCTTCTATGCAACTTCTATCTTTTGAATTATTTCCTACTACCTATAACTGTTTTTATGCACAAACACCAAATATATAACCATGTCTTCACAATTGCAGATGTGCGAACTCAGGCAATGTATCAACTTCTTGATTCTGGGTTTATTGGATTGATATTTTCTTGTTACAGTGAAGATGCAAACAAGGTTTGTCTCAAATGTGTGATTGCTGTGAAGCATCTTTCATGCTATATTTATTCATTAACTATAACTTGAAATAATTTTCAACTGTATATAGGTTGGAAGAATTCAAGTAATTGCTTTCCAGTCATCTGACAGGAAGCAGAATCAAATGACAAGGTCTATACCTGCATCTCCTGTAAATAGAAGCTCAGTTATTGATCTTGATCCATCTCCTAGTTCCTCAGAGAATGTGTCAATAAGATCTGGTTCCTTAAAGGCGGAGAGTCCAGATCAGGATACTGGTGATTCGAAGATTACTGGAACTAAGGTACTAATATAGAATATTCTTGACTATACAACTTCAAAACCTGATATGACTAAAGCTTTTAATCCCTCCCTCTCTAAATTGTTTGTTTCTTTGCTCAATTTTTTTAATGAGTTCCTTTATTCTGACTCACTGTCAGTGAAGGATTATACCTGTCGGGAAATTGATAGTTGTAGGATCCTGTGTATTGGATATAGCTCTGCTGGCAAGGGGGTGATAGAGAATGCACAGTGAAGTTTTTCTTTCTTTCTCCCCCCCCCCCTCTGGGTAGAAGTCACTCAAGCGAAACTACAATATAAGAATTATTATAAACATATAGGCTTTAATGTTAATGAGAAGAGCTATTTGGAGATCAATCATCTAAGTGTGATGCAGCGTTTTAATGAGCATTAATTATTAATTTGTTTTGCATTTATAGTTTTCCCTGTATTGTAGCTATTTTATTTAGGATTTCTCATTTTTCTATTCAAGTTGTTTTCAAGATAATGCCTTAGTCATTTTAAGTTGAACAGATGACGTGTTGTTGGTTTTTCTTTTTGGGGTATGGTAAAGTATGGCTTGAGCAGAAATGCTCAAGGTCGATGTTGTGGGAGATGAATTCAGCCCTTTGAGTGCTGAGGCTATTCCTATCAGTATATTTGATATCTATATGCTTTACAGGATAAAAAAACTTGACTATGTGCTGCCATCATTTTTCTGACTATATTGCTTGCTTGGCTAGGGTGTGGGAAGATCTTCGGACTTGGGGAATTTCTTTGCTAATGCTGATGCTGCCAGCTATCTAGGGAGAGAAAAGGATGGAGGAAACTACAATTCCAACACTTTGGACACTGCCACTGTTGATGTTGATCCAATGGATATGTCAGAAAGCATGCAGGAAGCTATGCATCGTTCAAATTTGGACATGAGGTACAGATGAGTATGTACTTGACCAATAATGTCTCGTTAATCATTATTAGCTTAGCTTTATGATTTTCAGATCTCAAGGATGAAGACAAAAGTTCACGATAGCTGTTTATTATTGAGAACAAAAGCCTACTCTTTTGAATATAGATTGTCACTGTTTTAATAAATCCCTGTAAATAATTTTAATGCTCCGCAGAGTGATAATTCTCCTGCACTTATGTTTCCATTGGTTAGCCAACCCCAACTTGGAAAATATCTAGATGGGTCATTCAACTGTCATTTTTACACATTCGATGTGTCTCACAATGTGCTATCAAAGGATATGCTATAGCCGATTTGTGTGCCTAATTTGCACATAGCCTCTATGATTTACATCTTTATAGTATGTTATACACCATAGTTGTCCTAGGGAGAAGTATTATCGGGTAGTTCATGCGAACACTTGCATTCTCGTGTATGCTTTTCATCATCTCTATAGTTGAGCAGTAACCTTGTTTGTCAGAACTCTAGCTCTGGATGGTTAGATAGAACCATAGGTAGATAATACTAAATGTAAAAATGGTCCTGCTGGATATCTCATTCTGTCTTGATGTTCTTTTGAGAATGCATGTTGATGGGTCAATTATGGTTTATCTTTGAAGAGCTTGATGAGAGACAGTTCTTGATCTTGAGGCCTCAAATGGTTTTTGTTTGGTGACAGTGGTGCTGAATATGTAAGAAAAGAAATCCCTCTTTATGTTTTGCCAACCTCATCCCTTATCAACATTGATTCACCATTATCATCATATACGGATCTGCAACATGTACTATTCGATGAGGAGCGGACTGCATATAACCAGGCCATTTTACAAAACATGAGGTGAAGATTCTATGTGCAATATGCCGCTATCAAATATATGCATAAAAGATTTACTGAAGAATTCGATTATTATTTTTCTCAATCTCAGGGATGGGAAGGTGCATCCGCTCGCTTTCATCCATCATACTTCAACATACCAGGCTTCATTATGCAAATTGATTGAATATTGGTCAGAATTAAAAAGATATCTTTCTTTTTTTCTTTTTATTTCTTTTAATTTTTATAAATTTTGGTTTTTTTTGGGTAATAATTTTATCTCTTTGACATTGCAGTCTAAGTCCTGCTATGCAAGCACTACAAGATCGATTGAGAGAAAATGAAATTCGGGTATGTACTGATTTCTTAATTTCTATGTCAAGGTAGAAACATTCTCTAGTTTTCGGGGAACTTGGATATATTATAATCTCGTATAATTTCATTTCATGCTTTACAAAGGCCCTAGTTTGGATTGGAAGTTAAGTTGCCCAATTCTATGTACGACCTTTGCTTGCCGTTCAACGTTTCATGAGCTATCAATACAGGCTATGCCTTCTAATCAAGGGAGGTTTTCTCTATCATACCGGAAAGCCTCTGGTGGGAGAAAGAGAGAGGAGCCATGGGGTCCACAGGATGGATCTCACTAGGTGCTGCCAACCCCCCCTTCACAGTACCTCTCTGGTGCGGGAGAGAATCCGCGGTCTCTAATAAACCTGTTCAACCTTGTAAAACCATGAGGCTGGATCAATAAAATAATACCCTTCCGATGCCAAATATAAGGTCTATTTTCTATTGTAAATCACATTACAAAGTGGGTTTATATTTAGGATTGGAGGAATAGAATATATTTGGAAGCGATTTTTATAGCTCAGGCTCAGTCTATTCATCCATTGTTGACTTAAAACAAACGCCTGCATTTTGAACCTTTTAACAAGGATTATTGTGGTTTATTCATTGATAGCTCATATAAGTTGCATTACAAACTTAAATTCTTTTAATGGACAGCCCCAACTTCCCGCCGTAGGCTAAACTGCATTTAGAGCTCCATGTTGACAGCTCTTATGTTCAACTTGCCTATAACTTCAGTCAGTCATGCTCATTCTGACAGTGTTTGACACATCTACTCCTGTTGCAACAGTTAGGAGTTCTGAGTGCTGAGGCCGCAAGTCTGGAAGGGGAGGCATTTAGACAGAGTGAAGCAGGTTCTGGATCTCCCCGTCAAGTTCAATCTCCTATTGCCAGGAATGTACCCAGTCCGGGAAGCCGCAGCAGAAAAGGGTATTAACCTGAAAACGTCTTTCTTCCAAAGGTTCTGCTTCAATTCACATACACCACCACGGTGATTGGCATTATTTTTGGTACAAGAAATATGGCTGCTTCAATTCACATACACCCCACGGTGATTGGCATTATTTTTGGTACAAGAAATATGGCATGTAACGAGAAAATGGTATTGAGTTGCCAAGTTTGCTATACTGGGAATGATCGTATATGTTGAATTCTGCTATTGTATAAATGATGCTTCCAACATTTTGTTCCGTCTGGCAAAAGAAGAGCATTTTATTCAATAAAATGCTGATCTTAAGGAAATAACAGGCTTAAATTAGGGGGGGGAAAACAGAGAGAAAATGCATTGTATATAGGATAATAGGTATAGGTTGTGGAATTTACTATGTCGCGTGACTAATATTTATTGTGAGAAATAGACAAGGAGAAAAGAAGGCTGCCTCCAAAAAGATGTTCATGTTAGTGTACGTGGGGCATCACTGTAGTTGTACAGTCTTCTGGAGATAATGTTGAGTCTCATTCCTATGCTACGACCCGACTGGTCAAATATTTTTCCTACTCATAGCCCTATGCCCTACTTTCAATATCATGCCAATGCTTTGTCCAGAAAAAATCTTGAAAATGATTGGCTCTTTTGTATAAATTATTATAATAAATAAAATTAAAACTCACTATTTGTAGATATTTATTATTATATAGTGAAAGTTTTCACTTTTCAGGATTATACTACACGCATATATATGCATCATAATATATTTTTAAAAAGTGCAAAATAAGATAAATATATGTATACTCCTTGTTTCTTTTAATTTTTATTTTACTTGTTAAGTTATTAAATGTGCTTATTCAGGTTGGAGCTTTTTGATTCAACTGACATTTGATTAAGGATAAGGTTGTGTATTCTTTTTTTTTTTTTTATGAGCATTGAGCTTTTTATTTTTTGTATAAAGAAATTTTTTTGGGCCCCCCGGGGGGGGGGGGACAAAAGTGGTTGTCTGAATCCGAATTGTCGCCCAACTCATGCACTTTTGTCGCCTCCTCATGTAGCCGAGTGATGGTCACAGCCAACTCCCGACACATAAATTTAATGAGCCAAATATCTAATATTCAGTAGCACTAGATTAGATTTAACCATTGATGCATCTAAATTAAAATCAATCCATTTTATTATTATTATTATTTAAGAAAAAACCGGGTTTCTTCCAAAGTTGTTGATAATTTAATTTAAATTAAACAAAGTAGATTTATACAAGATATTATAAAGTGAATAATGATTGTATCAGCTAATGTAAAGTCGTCTAATCTACTATTAAAAACCACCGAAACATGCAGCCAAAACAAAAATCTCAATAATAACCCCACGAGCCATTTTTATTAAAACTTGCTAGTATGTGCCATCACCCCCACACGGCATATATATCCACTCGCTAAAATTCAACACCTGATCTAATCATGGAAAAGCGTTCCTTCATATCCCTTCTATAAATACAACCAACCCACGCACACCCAAAAATTAAAGTAGCAAACTTGCAAGAATATAGCTTTAGCCATGTGCGATTTGAGTCATATCAAGAGGCCTCACAGAGCGAACCAGCCTGCTTGGCAAGCAATAAAGCAGCTTTGCTCCGAGCAGGGTCAAGTTAGACTGGACCAATTCCACCTCCTCCGCCGGCTTGGCTCCGGCGACGTTGGCAAGGTGTTCCTCTGCGAGATCAAGCACACAGTGACGAACGACTTTGATCAGTACGGTGGCGGTCGGGGTTGTTACTATGCCTTGAAAGTTGTTGATAGAGAGTGTCTCAGAATGAAGAATAAGCTGAAGAGAGCTGAGGTTGAGAGACAAGTTTTGAGTGTTCTTGATCACCCTTTTCTTCCAACGCTATATGCTAACTTCGATGCTTATCACTACTCGTGTTTGCTCATCGATTACTGCCATGGCGGTGACTTGTTCAGGCTTCAACAAAACCAGCCACGTCTTCGTTTTAGCGTCTCAGCTGTTAAGTAAGTTCCTAACAAAACTTATTCATTAGAGTCCACTCATATACATATATACTTAACAAATCCTAGCTAACAGTTTTATTACGTCTTTTGAAGAGTGATTTTAATACTTCATATACATGTGTTGACAGATTCTATGCAGCTGAAGTGCTTCTGGCTCTTGAATATCTGCACATGATGGGAATAATTTACAGAGACCTAAAGCCAGAGAATGTTCTTATTCAAGAAGATGGCCACGTCATGCTCTCTGACTTTGATCTCTCACTACATCACTGTGAGGCTCACCCACAGCTTCTGAAAAGCAGACTCGAACACGACAAGACTGCAACAACGAAGAAGAAGAAGAAGAGTGCTAGTTTCTGCTGTGAAAACTCAGTGGAGGATGGGGTGATAATCAGGAGGAGGAAGAACAAAGCATATTCCAGCATAGTTGATGACGTGGAGTTATCAGCGGAACCAATGAAGGCAAGATCCAACTCATTTGTTGGGACCCACGAATATTAGCTCCAGAGATGATACTAGGGTTAGGACACGGGGGTGCAGTGGATTGGTGGGCGTACGGGGTGTTTCTGTACGAGCTGTTGTATGGGATCACGCCTTTCAAAGACAAAGACAGCAAGAAGACAATGAGGAACATTATAGGGAAGTCGTCGGTGAGGTTTCCGACAAGTGATCATCGGTTCAGAGATGATGAGGAAGAAGAAGAGATAGCGAAGGCACATGACCTGATAAGAAAGCTTCTGGTGAAGAATCCTGAGAAGAGACTAGGATCTATGAGAGGGTCTTGCGAGATTAAGAGACATGAATTCTTTGAAGGCACGAACTGGGCCTTAATTAGATCGAATAAACCACCTCTTGTCCCTAAAGAAGAGAGCAATAACGATGTTTCGGTATTATCAGCCTTGGTCAAGCAGAAAGCTACAATGGAGACCCCTCAGAAAATTGATTTCTTCTGAAACGGAAATTAAAACTGGGAATATATATTAGAGAGAAGGCTTCAAGGCTGTATTATGCGAATTGTTGTACTGTGCTAGCTTTGGATGTTTGTACTTATTTTTTTTCCCTATATACATATATATATTTATCAAAAATAATAAAAGTTGTAGGCCTAAACT
Source organism: Neltuma alba (assembly GCF_004799145.2). Classification (NCBI taxonomy): domain Eukaryota; kingdom Viridiplantae; phylum Streptophyta; class Magnoliopsida; order Fabales; family Fabaceae; genus Neltuma; species Neltuma alba. The sequence continues at coordinate 24,813 of NW_021636720.1, forward strand.
TAGCGTTTGGAGTTCAATTGGCACTACAAAATATGGATGAAAAATATTACTAGCCCGTTCTCAATACTACGTCTAAAAAACTAGTTGGCAATGTTAAAAAAGAAATTAGTTAAATCGGTTAATTATAATAAATATATATTAAATTTTTTAATTTAACATCCTTAATCATGTGCATTATCATAAAGAAATTAATAGAAATATTTTGAAAAAAATTATAAATTTAGAAGATAAAATGGATCGAGGTTTTGTATTTCGTACAAAATATGATAACCAGGAGTAAAATTTAATTTTTTAAATTACGACAAGAGCATTGAGTAGGATACATATTTTCATAAATTAAAAATATGTAAGTAAATTTTACGTTCAGTCATTAACGAAAACTTTCAATTGATTGAATCTAATTAATTAGATGTGTTAATTTCACTCTTTAACTGCACTCTATGCGAGCTAGAGTGAATTCATTGCTTATACTCAGAAAAATATAATCCCTTTTTTCATTTTTAGGTCTTCTAATTTGTCGATCTGCTCACAAGATTAATAATAGCAAAGTTAATTTTTGTATTCTTCCTATCTTTAATATATGACCTAATTTGAGAGTTAATGTTGGTTCTATATATAAGACCTATTTCATATGTTTATCAAATTTTTTTCAAATTAATTCTATTGATATTTTCTCAACAATAATCAAATAGGAGAAGAAGTGAGGGAATTAAGAAATATGATTATGGTATTTGAGAAAAATATATCATATTAACTAATTTAATTAATTAACATTCTTAATCTATTTAAAGTAGTTAATTAGGTCCTATATTAAGGATCTAAGGAGTATATAATTTAATTATATACAATCTCTGTCTCTCTCTCTCTCTTTTTTTGGTAGATTAAAAAGAATGCTGTCGTTTTTTAATAATAAATTCTCTGCTATCAGTATGGTCCGTATATGGACGACTATAATAATGTACACGCACATTCTGAAATATAAAAGACAAAACTGAAGACATGCAAGACTGAATGAGAAGCATAGGCATATGCTAAACACACACGTCTTCCTTGTAAAGTTTTCTATCTTAAAGCTTTTAGTCTAATTGTCCTTTTTCATTTCTTAATTACTCTTCCGGTACTTAATATACGACCTAGTAGTTAAGTTGATTTTGATCCTGAATATAAGATAGGGGAAATGACAAATAAAGACCCTTGAATTAGCAAAATCACAAGGAGGTCACCTGAATAAGCTAAATTACCAAGAAGGACCCGGTCTCAAATTGTAATTATGAAATCAGGCTAAAAAGACAAAAATACCCTTCTTCTCTTTCTTCCATCATCCCATCTCTTTCTCTTTCTCTTCGTCTCTGTCATTCTCTCCCTCTTCATCTCCCTCTCTCTCTTCTTCCTTCTGTTCCTCTCCCTCTCAAAAATATTCATCTCCCGCCTATGCATTTATCAATATGATTAAGGTTGTGGCCATTCCCATCAATCTCTATTACAAAAAAGATGGTGACCCATCGTTAATGCTAGTTGGCAGAGGTAATCAGATTGAAGTTGATAGCAATAGTGTTCTGGAGATGGTATACAGAATCAATGTTGGAGAGGATGAGACTCAAGCTACCCAAGACACTACATGTATATATACTTCATGATTGGCACAAGCATCATTTGGTGGGTTGCGGTGTGGTCACTGGGTTATACGGTGGAAGAGAATGAAACGTGAAGTTAATGATGGAAAATGTTAGTTGGAGGATGTTGTAGTTAGTTTGAGATACACTTGTCACCGAATCTTGCAGAAACTAGTTGCTGTCAAAACACCTCTAGTTTTTTGTTATTTGACTTACTATTGTTGTAATTTTACTTAGTAGTGTTGTAACTACAGATTGGTTAGTTTGATCACAGCAACATGATATGACAATCTGAAAATGTTAGTATTTTGTTTATGGGCAGAGCAATGTTAACATTTAGTATTTATAGTTGTTAATGGTATCAATGTAGATCCATTTAATATTCTGAATTCATGACAAATCTCCTCACAGACTTATAATGTCACTTATCACAGTTGTTATTTGGCTTTCCACTCTTGTCAATTGATTTTCATAACTTGTCATTCGCCTTAATCAACTTGTCATAAATTACTTATCAGAACTGGTCATCTGCTAAAGAAATCTGAAAATTCTGTCATTTGAAAAGAGAAAATTAAATTTTTATAAATTGCTTATCAGAAGTTGTCATTCGTCTTACTAAACTTGTTATAAATTGTTTATCAAAACTTGTCATCTGCTAAATAAAACTAAAATTGTCATTTGCCAAGGAATTGTGCAAATTGTCATTTTAATCCAGAATCTTAAATTCCTATGAGTTGCTTATCAGAAGTTGTCATACACCAGTTTCTACAAGATTTAGAAATTGGTTGCTGTCAAAACACCTCTAATTTTTTGTTATTTGACTTACTATTGTTGTAATTTTACTTAGTAGTGTTGTAACTACAGATTAGTTAGTTTGATCATAGCAACATGCTATGACAATCTGAAAATGTTAGTATTTTATTTATGGGCAAAGCAATGTTAACATTTAGTATTTATAGTTGTTAATGGTATCAATGTAGATCCATTCAATGACAAGTCGACTAAAACGAATGACAAATTTAGTAAGGCGAATGACAACTTTTGATAAGCACTTCATAAAAATTTAATTTTCTCTTTTCAAATGACAGAATTTTCAGATTTCTTTAGTAGATGACCAGTTCTGATAAGTAATTTATGACAAATTAATTAAGGCGAATGACAAGTTATGAAAATCAATTGACAAGAGTGGAAAGCCAAATAACAACTGTGATAAGTGAAATTATAAGTCTGTGAAGAGATTTGTCATGAATTCAGAATATTAAATGGATCTACATTGATACCATTAACAACTATAAATACTAAATGTTAACATTGCTCTGCCCATAAACAAAATACTAACATTTTCAGATTGTTATAGCATGTTGCTGTGATCAAACTAACCAATCTGTAGTTACAACACTACTAAGTAAAATTACAACAATAGTAAGTCAAATAACAAAAAACCAGAGGTGTTTTGACAGCAACCAGTTTCTGAATCTTGTAGAAACTGGTGTATGATAACTTCTGATAAGCAACTCATAGGAATTTAAGATTATGGATTAAAATGACAATTTGCACAATTCCTTGGCAAATGACAATTTTAGTTTTATTTAGCAGATGACAAGTTTTGATAAACAATTTATAACAAGTTTAGTAAGACGAATGACAAGTTTAGTAAGACGAATGACAACTTCTGATAAGCAATTTATAAAAATTTAATTTTCTCTTTTCAAATGATAGAATTTTCAGATTTCTTTAGCAGATGACCAGTTCTGATAAGTAATTTATGACAAGTTGATTAAGGCGAATGACAAGTTATGAAAATCAATTGACAAGAGTGGAAAGCCAAATAACAACTGTGATAAGTAACATTATAAGTCTGTGAGGAGATTTGTCATGAATTCAGAATATTAAATGGATCTACATTGATACCATTAACAACTATAAATACTAAATGTTAACATTGCTCTGCCCATAAACAAAAACTAACATTTTCAGATTGTCATATCATGTTGCTGTGATCAAACTAACCAATCTGTAGTTACAACACTACTAAGTAAAATTACAACAATAGTAAGTCAAATAACAAAAAACAGAGGTGTTTTGACAGCAACTAGTTTCTGCAAGATTCGGTGACAAGTGTATCTCAAACTAACTACAACATCCTCCAACTAACATTTTCCATCATTAACTTCACGTTTCATTCTCTTCCACCGTATAACCCAGTGACCACACCGCAACCCACCAAGATGATGCTGTGCCAATCATGAAGTATATATACATGTAGTGTCTTGGGTAGCTTGAGTCTCATCCTCTCCAACATTGATCTGTATACCATCTCCAGAACACTATTGCTATCAACTTCAATCTGATTACCTCTGCCAACTAGCATTAACGATGGGTCACCATCTTTTGTAATAGAGATTGATGGGAATGGCCACAACCTTAATCATATTGATAAATGCATAGGCGGGAGATGAATATTTTTGAGAGGGAGAGGAAACAGAAGGAAGAAGAGAGAGAGGGAGATGAAGAGGGAGAGAAGGACAGAGAGACGAAGAGAAAGAGAAAGAGATGGGATGATGGAAGAAAGAGAAGAAGGGTATTTTTGTCTTTTTAGCCTGATTTCATAATTACAATTTGAGACCGGGTCCTTTTTGGTAATTTAGCTTATTCAGGTGACCTCCTTGTGATTTTGCTAATTCAAGAGTCTTTATTTGTCATTTCCCCTATAAGATATATTTCTCATATTTATCAGTTTTTTCTAAATTACCCTTTTTTGATACTCCCTCAACATAAGCAAATAAAAGAGGGAGGGAGGATATTAAGGAAGATGATTATAATATTTTAAGAAAAAACATGTTATATTCTTATAATTAAATAACTTACCTAACTTTTTTAATTTAATCAAATTAGATAAATGAGTCTTATATTAAGGACCAAAGGAGTAGTTTGAAGTCATGAATATCCAATACATAATATAAGAGTTAGTTAAGAGTTGAATTTGATCTTATATATAAGATTCTAATAACTTTGTCTTCCAAATTTATAATTCGTTATGCAACATATCTTATTAATTGTACATATTAAGAAAGTTTTCATTGGAAGGTAGTTTTAATGTATATGATTAAATAAGGTGGTCTAAGAAATACAACATATATTTGTTATAAATAACCAACCTAACTAGTTTTTTTAAACACTTGTAAATTTGTTAATACCTCCGGTCTTTAATATAAAGCCTAATTAATTAATTTGGAAATACTAAGAAAATTATTAAATTATTTTAAAGTGTTTATATTTATTATTTTTTCTAAACTAATTTGACTCATTTATCAATTGCTATATAATCTAATGATGCATATGAGTATTTAAAGAGATCATATAATAATAAATTATAATTAAATAATTTAGTAACTTTTTTAATCTCTCGAAATTAAATAATTTTGTTAACAAGATTTGAAATTCTGAATATGTCGACCGCAGCTCATGAAACTCCTTTTTGTCTTTACAATTTTTTTTTTGGAGCTGAAGCTCTACAATTATTTTAAACATAATATAGCATAATCTATATAGTACCTTTTTTTTTGGCCTGACATCATCTATATAGTACTATAGTATATTTTAAAACCCCCTGCCCCCCCCCCCCCCAAAAAAAAGGAATATGCATGTGATTACATTATTGAACGGTGTGAGTGTATAAATTTGTGATGTTTTGGAGGAGACTCTGTGTAATTGAATTATTGAAACGGCGCGAGTAGGAACATAAACATCTTACAGCTGTGTGTGTATGTGTGTCTCTGTGTGTGTGTGCGCGTGTGTGTGTGAGCTGTGAGATATTTTGCTGCAAAATAAATGAGTTTGCAAATATCTTAAAGGAAGGTGAGGGAACAATGTCAATTCATGCATGTCCAAAATAAGAGATTGATGGATCACAGGATTAGAACGTGGAATAGGATAGGTGACGTGATCGTTATATACTCCTCCGGTTCTTAATATATGATCTAATTATTGAGTTGATTTTGATCCTAAATATAAGATCTATTTATCATATTTATCAATTTTCTCTAAATTATCCCTGGACATTCTCTCAACCATAATCAAGTAAAAAAGGGAGATGAGGTATTAAGAAAGATGATTATGGGGTTTTAGGAAAAACATATCACGTTTCTTATAATTAACTAACTCATCTAACTTTTTTAATCTAATCAAATTAGTTAAATGAGTCTTATATTAAGGATCAGAAGAGTATTTTCTCAATTACGTTAGTATAATATGTTTTGTTGTCTAAAGAAATAATCTTTTTTTTTTCATTTAGCATTCCTAATAAACTACAAAACTTGTCAATTAATCAATCAGACTCTTTCATCTAATGACTTTTATTAAAGACAATTTTAACATTTTATTAAAAAACTAATTTTAGTAACTTCTTTTTAGTTACATAAATTTGTTAATAAATGCTTATAAATACGTGAAGGGAATAGAAGCAACCAAAAACAAAACCAAGAGGGAAGTAGTATTATGCTTTCATTAAGTAATTAATTATTACTTTAGGAAGCTGGCAAATATATATATATATATATAGACACTCATAAAGATATATACACAAACACAAAATTTAATTCTTGCAAGAATATATATATATATATATATATATAGAGAGAGAGAGAGAGAGAGAGAGAGAGAATAAACTTGAAACAAAAGAGCATCCTATGCCAATGTGTCCGTTTGGTTTTGTACGTTAGGTTATTTTATCTGAGCCTACATACCAAATAACGACAATGGCATGGCAAAGTTTGACGTGGATGGCCATAAAAAGGAAAGGAAATTAAGTACTTACTAGCAATATTTCTTTAATAAAAAATAAGATAATAAGTATAATCTTTATAAATAAACTAGATACAAGGTCATACATTGTACGTAATTTGAAAAATGAGTAGACAGACCCATGCAAATATATATATATATACACACACACACATTCGTTTTAGGACAATATATAGAGCATTATAAATATAACATACTACAATTGCAAAGAATGAATATATGGTTGTAATCACTCAGCATATCATGCTTCCTCTCACCCATAATACAAGAAATTAGTTAACTTTTCTCATGTACCAAAAAAAAAAAAAGTTTAGTCATTAAATATGTCCTAAAATGATATGGTTTTTCCATTTTATCCCTAAAGAATGAAGTTCAAAAATAATAAATAACTTTAAATATATTTTTATTATCTCTCATCTCTCTCCCATATTTAATAGGGGAAAAGTGAAAAAATGACATTAATTATTCTAACGACTTCTTCTAACAAACTTTTTATATTATGGACAAAAGGGAATATAATTGAACTGGTTTTTTTTTTAAAAAAAAGTACACGTTATATTATAATTTTAAAAGTAAAAATAAAAATGCATTTAAATCTAGTATATCCCCTACGCATATAAGAAAATGTCTCTGTGTAATTTTTTTTCCTTGGAACCGAGTCTATGTATAACTGGCAAACGTGGTAATTTGTTGAAGACACATTGGTTGTCATGTTATTAAATTATGTCGACAAAATTGAGCTGTGTAATTAAATGAAAATGGTCCCTCCCCCTAATTTTACAGTGAAACTGATGTTGAGTTATTGTCATACCTTTTCAACTGTCATGTCCATATCCATATTTCTTATCTCTTCCATTTTTGATGATTATTTCACTTGACCACACAATGTTCACTCTTTCTAATTTTAAGTATATGAACTTGCATGATTTTACATATTTTGGCACTTTCTTTTATGCTCCTTTGGTTTCACCAAAAACAATGTGAGGGGAGGAAAAAAAACTCTTGACGTGTTACTTGACAGTTAATAGACTACTTCCAATTTTAATATAATAACTAGTTAAAAATTTGATCTGATTCTAAATATAAGAGCCTAATTTACTTTGTCTCTAATATTTATTTATTTTTTCTTCAAATAATCCATGTTGATTGCACATGTATGTTAAAGTCTTATTAAGGGTAATTCATTTGCACATGATCCATAAAAATATTTTAAGAAAGATGACATCTATTTATTAGAATTAACTAATTCAATTACTTTTCTTAAAAGGGTGTTTGGTATGCGTCAAAAACACTTTTAAAAAATGCTTTCACTAAATCAAGATAAAACCTTTCTCACATGGTTATTTCGTGTATCATAAAATTATTTTGAAAATCATGGTTTAATTTCTATTCAAATATTTTCTTAATATTGGCAAATTAGTTTTTTTAGTTGTTATATATCAAGTAGTGGAGGTAGTATGATATACATGTGAACCTTTGATTTTTTTTTTTTGCTATAGAAATTTTTGGAAAGGGGTTGGGCTCACCCACGATCTAAGGGTAGGGCGAAATCTCTCTTCCTCCTAGGTCATACCAATGTTGGGCAGAACGAGCCGTCAATTACCCTTAGGCGTTTACCTAGACACCCAGGAGCTAGGATGCCTCTCCAAGCACCGTGACTGGAACCACAATAAAGTGATACCCCCCAGGGATCGAACACATACTAACTTGGTCATATGTCTCACCCTTTCGCAAGCTAAACCCATGGACGACGGGTGAACCTTTGATGCTTTTCTTCGAGAGGACTATCCATATGGATGTGAAGTTCTCAGCTCTGTGGGCCATTATTGATACAGGGCCTTGCTCTTTTAGGTAGAAGCCCAATTAGCTCATTCCCTCACTACACCTATTAACCTTTCTTATTTATAATGTTTTGATTTTTAATTATAGTGGGTCCTGTCATCTTGCATGGACAATATGGACTATGGAGCAAGTCCAGATTAAAATTAAGTTGTATTATATTTATAATATGCAAATATATAAACTCATATAATAGAGAGAATGACAAAAAAAAATCTAAAAACTGCATAATTCCAAATTAGGAATTTCTACAAAAACGTGATGTTATTTGCAAGCCAAGTATAGTCAAAATCTATTAAAGTGTCAGAAACAAACTTAATTTGGGATTTAATCATTTTCATGCTCCTTTTCTATCTTTTTCTTTGTATAAAATACACAAATGTAATTTATATATTTTATGCAATATCCAAACGACAGTAAAATATGCAATCCATTAGTTCTTTATAAAAATATTTGTTATTGATCAATATCAACATGGAATTGAAGGGAAAGAAGTAGAAGTCGGAGGGGAATTAAATATAAGTTTTAAGCCAAGCTCATAAAGCTCTTCATCTTACTCTTACACAATGAATTTTATAAACCTTTTGATCACTTAATTTGTTGAGCAATATGTTGTTGTCTCCCCAAATCTACTTCTTCAAGCTCTCTCATCTTCTTTTCTTGGACAATCCTACAATAAAGATATATTTTCTCCAAATCCAAGTACGTACGTAGTTAGTCTAATATTGATATGTATGATATATTATAACTTTAACTTAACTTTATATTTCACTATTTGTTACAAATATGGATCAAATAAACTTCTCACATAGACTCTTAGGTCTAACACTGATTTCCTTAAAAAAGAAGAGATTCTAATCATTTAGGATAATGTAATAAAGACAAAAACAAACGGAATGCTAACAACAACAAAATCAGTACAAACTATCTAGGATAACACATAATGCCTGAGGCCCAAGACCTACTTCCAAGAAAAACCAGACCAGAAAATTTGTAATAATACAAATGAAATCAAATGACTAAGAATTTCATATAATTAATAAAATGTATTCTTTAAAAAAATTAATATATATATATATATATATATATATCTAGGAGATAAGACTAAGAACACAATTCAGTAATATTATATTGAAGTCTTCAGTTATATATCTCCCTCCATTTAAAGGTCAAACAATTATGAATGTAATTAGCATCAATGCTTAACCACTAAGTTATGTTTAACTTAGAATAAAACTAGAGAGAGAGAGAGAGAGAGAGAGATGATCTTTATACAGTGAACACAAAATAGATGAAAGAAAAGAAGAAAAGGAACTAAACAAGGAAAAAGAAATCTATCTGTTACAAAATAGTAAAAGAAAGGAAACCAAGGCAGGAAGCAGTAATGAGAGTAGTGGATGCGTGTGTGAGTGTGTGAGAGGGTGTCTGTATATATGGTTGTGAAAAGTAGGCACACAAAGAGGAAGAGAGAGAGAGGGAGAGAGAGGGATGGAAGGGTTTTGCATGGAAGCGATTCTCCCAAGGAGAATCGAATCAGGCCACTTCCCTTATTATCACTTTATTCTTCTTTACAGTTTGCCTCTCCTTCTCTTTACCCTTCCCCAAGGGAATGGACAGACAATACACACCTCTCTCACATACATTCACAACAGAAAAAGATGGTCAAAATCACTCCTCCAACACTTGTTATTCCTTCATCATCACCTTCTCTTCTCTTTATTGAAACTCACCATCCCCCCTCTCTTCCTTTTCCTTTCTCTTTTCCCATTTTCTATATATCTTTCCTTCTCTTTTTCATTCTATTATTTCTCCTTCTTCTCATGCATTAATTTCATAGTGTCACTCTCTTGCATTATGGAAAAGATCAGTCATCCTAAGACCAAATTAAGTTCAACTGTTGGTGAAGATCTCAGGATTTGTTGAGTTCAACCTCTCAGTTCTTTTGATCGTGTAACTCTTTCTTTTAAAAGCTTTAGCATACATGGAGAATAAAAGAATATTCAAAATGGAAAGCAGCAACTATTTTTTCGAGCGTTTTGACTGTCCCAAGAGATAGTAATTGAAAGAGACTTGAATTGAATCCCCTCTTTTATTGTTGTTATTATTTGGGATAGCTTGTGGGCCTATACCTATATATATGTTTATATGATTTTCATGGTACGAATATTCATCAATTTACATGGCAGCAATATATATTGCTGAGTAGGATTCCGCATCGTCCAATAGCAGACAGACACCTTTATTTTTCTTTTAGCTTTTAGTTTTTCTTTTGCTTCTTTATCGTCTGAGATAGATTCTGTATGTGGGGCTGCGGCAATTCGAATTGAACCGTATTGCTAAATGCTATGGTCAAAGGGACTTTCTAGGGTTCATGGCGGATTTGATATTGATAAGATGCTTGGGACTATTTCTGTTGTGCCATTAGGTTACACTAACAAGCTGTGCTCCTTTTTTGTGTCTCTGAGTTTTTGACTTGCCTAGCTTGCCACGCCTATATGTGATTTCGTGCTCCTCTTTTGTCATAAAATAGTTAATTTATTAGTTAACATATATGCTTCATATATAGCATTACATATCATGATTTAATTTTAATCATTTTGGAGAGAGATATGAGAGTGGATTAAGAACAAAAATGTTGGTCCTTATCCTATAAAGACTTGAGAATCCAGAACCGTACAGTTAAAAACTTAAACAAATTACAAAGTTGAAGCTGCCCCACACCACACACACTGCCAAATTAAAGTAAATCTGTTCAAAATTCAAAGTACATAGTTCTCGTTGGAATTGTAGCTCGCAAGAATAATTTTGCCTTTATCTCTTTTTCCTCCTTTAGAATTCATCGATTCCATTTATCAAGGTTGCCCTTCCATGAACATACTCCAAAAAAAAAAAAAAAAAAAAGGTACTTCACGACCCCCATTTATTCTCTTTCTGCCAGTGATCTCTCCACCGTATATATAAACCTTCCTTCTCATCACTTTCCCTCATCACCATATCCCTTCACTCCCTGGTCACACTGCCTCAACTGATCTCTCGCATTATCTCAAGGTCTGTCTCACTACTCTTCTCTGCGTCATTTACACATATACACACATACACATGAAATGAATCATATATATGTATATATATATGTTGTAATGGAACAGTGATTTGCAGGGCAAGGAAGTGAGGATCACTATGAGCAGGCCGGGAGACTGGACGTGCAGGTCATGCCAGCACCTGAACTTTCAGAGAAGGGACATGTGTCAGAGATGTGGGGATTCAAAGTATGGAGATTTTGGGAATGGTGGGTATGGAGGAGGAGGAAGAATGATGATGGGATCTTCATTTGGGTTTAGCAGTAATAGTAGTACTGGTTCTGATGTTCGTCCCGGTGACTGGTACTGTTCCGCTGGAAACTGTGGAGCTCATAACTTTGCCAGCCGATCAAGCTGCTTCAAGTGTGGTGCTTTCAAAGATGACTTTGCTTCTGCCTTCACCAGCTCTGACTTCTCTTCCAGACCTTTTGGTTCGGCCTCTTCCAGACCTTCATGGAAATCTGGCGACTGGATATGCAACAGGTCACTTGAACATTACTATACGTAGCCTGACATATATAATATACGTACATTAATATGACTCCAGACATAAGTATATAAAACACTGACAAGACGGAATCTGATGTCACTGTCATGTTTTGGATATGTTGTCTAATTTGGACAGAAATATATGTGTTCTTTTGTTTTTGTTGACTGCTTTTTCGGGTTTAGATATATACAAACTTGATGAGTACTTTATTTGTTGGGAATATAATACAGGTCAGGGTGCAACGAGCACAACTTTGCTAGCAGAATGGAATGTTTTAAATGCAGTGCCCCGAGGGACACGTACTAGAAATGAGATTCTACATCCACTTTTGGGTATGTCCCACACATCATCATTCGAACTCTGCATAAGTATCAATTTTGATGATGAGAGAATAATATATTATGTTTCTGGTTAGAGAACACTATATATATTTATTTTATTTAACTTCTTGCAGGGATTTCATGGATTCAAGCAGGGGAGAGAGAGGGGGGAGAGAGAGAGATGTGGCCTGATTTCTTGATTTGTTCGTCAAAAGATAATTGTGAAAGCTTGTATTCGGATGGTTTTGAGGCCACGTAGTTAAAGATGGAAGCTGTATCAATCTCTCTTGTCCCTTTTTGTCAAATTACCAACAGCAATTAATGTTCTTTTGGTGCTTTAATATTAAACTGAGTTTTCTTTTGTAATCCTAAGTACTGTGGCGTGGTTTTTTCCGAATGAAGATAATTATCCATCCCCTCTTTTTTCTTCTTAAATAATGCCTTCATGCTTCTCTAAAAACAAAATAGAACTGAGCACACATATGTACACAAAGCTCGCACACACACACACGCGTATATATATTAACAGAATAATATCACAAAGGGAACATCCTTAAAATGTCATTATGCAGTACCTACTGTCATGAAAGAAATGTCAGGTTCTGCTAGAATTCACAAGCTTAGCCTTCTCTCGTCAACAACTTCAACCAAACCAACAGCTTATTGTCATCGTATTACGGTCACTACTTGAGCTAATACATACTTTATGTATATACATATTTGAAAGTCAGATTTGGCATTGGATTCCATTCACTGACTTAAAGTGTATGCCTTTAAAAAGGGATGCATATTGTGGATTCAAAAGATGACTTTAGAACTCTATATATTAATTAAATAATATAATAGCCTCTGCTTTTATGCAGATTTCTTTTGTTTCTTTTTTTATCTTCCTTTCAGGCAAGCTTTATTATCCTACTCGAGTACTCTCAAAACTTATAGTTTATATTCAAGTTAAATATAATTTTAAAAAAAGGAAACATGTTTTAATTGTCTGCGTTCAAAGTTGCATAACCTAACAGCTGTGGGTCCCTGGCTAGATGTTTTCAACATAGTTGAATACAATTAGTTCATCATCATATATTACATAACTATTAAAAGGGATATCAAATATATTATGTTTAGTATTTCTGTATATATTTTTGGACAAAACTTAGTTCAAATTACTTATATCTATTAAGTCAAGTTTTCCAATTACACTTGCTATATTACTATTGTTAGTTGTTAAAATGCATGTGTGTACTTGTATATTTGCCTATAAACTTAACCTAATAGATATAAGCAGCTTAACCAAAGTTTTTTCTTATATAGTCATTCACAAATAATATGAGAATATTTTATTGAAATAAAATTAAAAATTTTGCAATTTAAACTATTTAATAGTCTTGATAAAAATGCTGTTTAATACTTCTCCGATCTTAAATATAAGATTTATACTACGAAAGGGGTCTTATATTTAGGACCGGAGGAGTAGTAATGTTTACCCATTATTTTGGAAGCGATGGAGTAAAATAGTTTGTTTACAGAAGGAAGAAAATAGTTTTTTTATACGAAAATTTTAGGCAAAAAATCAAACTCAACTCAAGTCAAAGATATGGTGCTTGATCTAACTCATCCTATGTCATACCATGTTGAACAACGTGAACTAACAACAAATCCTTGGCATTTACCTAGATATCCCTGAATCTAGGATGTCTCCCTGCTCAACTCAAGTCAAAGACAGGACGTTTGAGCTAACTCATCCTATGTCATACCATGTTAAGCAGGGTGAACTTATAACAAACCCTTGGCATTTACCTAAGCACTCTGATATCTAGGATGTCTCTCCAAATGTGGTAATAGGGAATGGAGCCCCTTTCCTTATTTAATCAAAGGGTACAGTTCTTATTGCTGAACTCACTGATGATGAGTAAGGTAGAAAATAGTTGAAGAAATGAACTTTTTCAATGATAAATTGATAATGGATAAATTGAATTTGTTGGGCCTGAACATAAAGATTAGCTAAGAAGTGGTCAGTAAGTTTAGGGTTGCGATAATGGAATCCAAAGAGAGTCCAATTCTGTTACTTTTATTACTTGCATTTTTTGGCCCAAAGCCAGTTTAGAACCTTTTTTTTTTGTGCGTTTTTGTGCGTTTCATGTTTTGAAATTTTTTGGTTGAATATTGAAGTATTAACATGGAATATAAATTAGTTAGTCCTTATAATTTATATCGATTTTTAAATATAGTCTCACATTTGAAAACGAACAAATATTAATCCACCTGGTATGCCTATCCACAAGGGTATGGTTTCAAATTTTGTTACTGTCATAAGGAGTTTATTATTAGATAATTTATATATGAAACATGCTTTAATAGTCTCTTGAGATCTATTTCTCATGAACTTTGGTATAAAAAAAGAAAATTATTGAAAGCCATATGATTGCGGAACTTCTTGGTATTTTAAATGTAAACGTTCTCAGTTTGTGTTGGCAAAAGGATTTTAGAAAAATTGATGTTTATTGTGACTCTGTAGAAGCTCTTGGCATCATTTTGAGGGGATGTATTGGTAGCCACTCTTTTAGGGATTTTTTTTAATGATATTACATCCGATCCTTAATATAAAAATTTATTTGATTTTTATTTTGATCCTAATTATAAAACGCTAATCCACTTTGTCTTTCATATTTATCTATTTTTTTTTTCAAATTAGTTCTTATAATAACAGTAGTTCTAGCCAATAAACTTGATTAGCAAAGATATTTTAGGAAATACAACACATATTTATTACAAATAATTAACTTAACTTATTTTCTTAATCTACTCAAATTAGTCAACTAGCTTCTATATTAAAGACTAGATGTAGTATTTTATTTCTTTTCCATATGTCAATTTGTATCGCATCAAAAAAAAAGAACTTAATAAGCAATTTTTCAATTGTGATTTACGGAATACAAAATAAATAAGTAAGAAGTGTATTATCTTGATTTATGTGAAATATGTTCACAAGTACTTGTGATTGTGATTACAAACAAGCCTTGGCTATCTCATAGAACAGAGGATAGTTGATGTCTTCGTGATCAACCACCACTAACCAAAAAGGTGAAACTTGATGAAGATTAAGAGACTCTTGTTGTAACCCTGTTTGTTTAATATTGTTATTCAGTTTATATTTAGAAAAAGTAAGGAGACAGAAGAGCAGATTCGAGAGCCCCAGAAAACATACACATCTTTGCAGAATGTTGCTTACACACCTTTTTTCCCTTTTCCGAATGAGTTTGGACGCTTTGATACCTGCTTGAATGGCCAGTATTTTCTCTTACGAGTGGAAACTGAACAACATTCATAAAAAGACAAATTACAACGAGAGCCAACTAACTAATCCTCCCCTTCTCATCCGTTACCTCTTGACGAATAGGTGGGAGTTAATCAGGAACACGAAAATGACAACTATTTTAACATATTTGGGCGAAAGTTTAACAATGTACATAATATTTTAATGTCTTAATTGTATTTTTTTAATATGTATATTTAAAAACAACGTGTATTTTAAAATTCATAGAATATCAAAGCAAAACATGCTAATCCTTTTTATAAAGGTTTTTTTTGTTTTATTTTATATTTTCCTTTTTAAAATTTTAAATGGTAACTACTACCTCCTGTCCTAAATATAAGAGCTAATTAACTAATTTGAGTAGATTAAGAAAATAAGTTAAATTAGCTATTTGTAATACATTAGTGTTGTATTTTCTAAAATATCCTTGGTAATCAAGTTTGTTGGCTAGAACTACCGTTATTAGAAGTACTACCTTAAAAAAATGGATAAATATAAGAGTCAAAATAAAGTGAGGTCTTATATTTATAACCAAAATAAAAATCAAATAAGGTCTCATATTAAAGATCGGAGGTAGTATATATTAACATTTTTCTAGACTAGAGTAAATATTTGGCTCTTTAACTTTATACAAGATTTCAATTTGATATTTTAATTTTAAAAAAATATTTTTGGTCTTTTACTTCTAAAATTATTAGCTTAAATCATGATTTTTTATGACAATCATGGTTTTTTTTTAAAAAACTAAACTTAAGATATTTACATTTCAAAATATTTTATCAACATTCAAGATCTTAATATAATCATTTTTTGTACTAAAGAACTAAAGTTTTTTTTTTTTTAAGTCAAGAGATCAAAATAAAACATTGTATAAAATTAAAAGATCTAATTTATACTTTGGCTTTTCTCTTGTTACATCTTTATTTATGTAAGCATTGTAAAAACATTTTAAAGATGAATTTAGTAATATTCAGATTTTATTTATTAATTAGCGTCACAAAACCTTAAAAAATTATATATTGAGATCTAAATAGTATCATTTAATTATTAAGGGCCCTAAAAATTGTTTTCTGATTTTTCCCCTAGAATTTAAAATTATAGTTAAAAATTTTATTGAGGCAACATTTTTTATTATTTATTAATATTTAACTCAAGTTAACCTGTCTTCACAAAAACAGAGGAACGGATTCTGGAGACGTTAGGACCAACTCATCCACAGCGATTCCAGCTGTGAAGTGAAGTGTATCCAGCATTCCCTTCATTCAGTTCATTCAAGATTTCAAGGAAGTAGTATTGGTTGAGCGGCTGCGGGGTTTAACGGCCGTGTTTTCCTTCTTCTTTTTCTTCTCCTCTCTTTTTCTTGTGCTACCGGCATTGGCACTTCCCTTACTCCTTTTGTGAGCCTTTTGAGCCTTCAAATTCCGTTCTCGAACCTTCTTCACTTGCTTCCCAGATTCCGCAACCGCTTACCCTTTTTACGGTTTTCTATTTCCCTCCCCTTCCGGTCGATTTCCAATGGCTTCGTGTGAGTATTTCTTTCTTTCACTCTTTCTTTCTTCTTTGTTTGGTGACAACGAAGGTGATTCCATTATTTCGATTAAAGATTTACAATTGCTTTTATTCAAAAAAAAGATTTACAATTGCTAACTCTGGTCAGAAATTAATCTCTTATGCGTTCTTCTGTTTTTCCTTTGCTTTTCCCTCATTATCAGTGAGTAATGAGGGTGGGATATATCATCCTGATATTTATGAGAACGTCGAACTTAATCTTTATGCTAATCTGCCTGATTTTGTTGAACTCAACCTTTATGCTTTCTTTACGTTGCTGCTGTAATATCATGAAAAATTAGAGGCAGAGGTGATGTTGCCCTCTTTTAGAGATATTGAAGTCTTTAGAAAGCACACACCTTTTTATGAAGGGTAGGAAGTTCCTACTTCTTTATAGAAGCGGTGCTTGCTTACTGAGTTGGGTTATCCTTATAAAGCATCAATAGTTGGTTTTTACAGTCTGAGTATGAAGATAGAACGCGCAGTGCAATATACGGATGTCTGAAACTCGGTACTAAAAGAGTCTATAGAAAAGCGTGGTAACATGTTGTGTTCGTATTTTATATTAATAGAACGTGAATCTAAAAATTTCTTGTGTTCATGCCTCGACTCTTTCATCCACGGATGAAAATGTGATGCAAAACTGCAGAGCCTCCTTACAATTAAAGAAGCTTGAGTAGAAAGAAACTAGGTTTCATGTCAAGGCTTCAACTGTAGAAAATTTTTTGAAATTCAGGTTCAAATAGCAAGTTCAAAGTCTGAGGTACCGTCCCTATATACATTTTAATTATAAAAGAATCAGATTGTTGTCAAATTACACAGTAGGCAATACAAAACACAGTTATATTATTGTTGCTCATTAATATCAGAGGCATCAATTTTCATATATTTTCCATCATGTTTTTTAATTAAATAGACTGTTAACAGCATAATGAGTTTTCAAAAATGTTAGAGTAGATATTATTCTGGTATTCAAGCTTAATTTGTATGTCTTGCTTGATAACTTAGAATTGACACTAAAGTGTTCTTTGGTTAGTATATAGCATACTTAGAAGAGGAAAGCACATTGTTTAGTATGATTTTCGTTACAGTTGAAATGAACAATGCAAGGTTTCTGCAATTTTCTTTCAATTGATGCTGCATTAGAACAGTTCGTCCTTCTAGTATATGCTGCAAACATTCCTGTTGTGATTTAATTTGTGTTCTACTTGACGAAGTGTTGAAGCCAAAAGTAGATGCCTTTCTTTTATAAACCCAAAAAATGGACAGCGAGCAGAAGCAGAAGCTAGCATGGTTGCAATTGGGTTATGATAAACGGTTGCAAGGAGTGTCCACCTTCAATATTTTGAAGCTAACTATGATTAAATGTGCTGAGAACTGAATATGAAACTTCACAGCCCCATGATCATTTCTATTGCACTCACTTTGTTCATTTCAGTAAACTGTAACAAGGATGCTACAAATAAGCATATATAAGAAGTCAATTCTTTGTTTATTCCTTTTCTTCTTTCATTTTTATGTTTAACATTACAAAACGACTTCTTTCATGACTTTGCATACTGTAGATGATTGAGTCCTCTAAATTCTCTCCATTAGTTAAACTTGATATCAGCCAAAAGCTACTCTTTCCTGATTCTTCCTTTGAAAATTATTCTGTTGTGCTAATATTTAGGTACTGACCATGCCAATGTTGGGAGATTTATGTTTTTTGAATTGCATTGTAGGTAGCTTAGGGACGTCAAATATTAAACTGCTCAACTTAGGCACAGCTGGTAAACGAGTCGGAATATCACAACAGTATGGTATAAGAAGTTGGACCAGTAGGAAGTCACTACAAAACACCCATTTGATTGCATCACAACGATCAGTTAAATTTTTAACTGCATGCAGTGGCCCATCATTAAAAATCCAGTGTAAGTATGCTTTAGAATAATATTCAAATCATATAAAGCAATTTAAGCATTGCATACTTTAAGGTTCGTTAGCTTTAAAACAATACAATAATCTAGCTTCTTTCACAAGCCTTTATTGATTATTTAACAGCTGCTACAAGTTCAGAAGATGATTCTAAAGAGGTTAAGTCTTCTGGCCCAATAAGTGAACTTATTCCCAGTTTCAATGAGGTTAGCAACATATTTTTCAATCATTATCTTCTTAATCTTACACACCTATTTATAAAAGACAACCCAGTTTATAATGACATTATTATTATGCAACCTTCATATATTGCTGGCTATGTATGTGTTAGTACCATTTCGGATAAAGATGTTACTGTGCCCTGTGTTATCTCTCGTCTATTTGGGGATTTGGGTGCTGATCAATAATATGATTTTTTTCTAAATATAGCTAGGTTTTTTAAGACAGTCACTTGGACTGCCTAGTACCAACTATAAGACGTATGATTTTTAAACGTTGTTTGAACTCAATATATAGGCTTCTTCAGCATGTAGTTGCGCCTATTTGCTTGATCTGGTTTTACAGTAATTAAATTATATGACTTGACCCTTCATCATTAGGTATTTATATAAAATTTATTGCATGAACATGTTACCCCAGCATATGAGGTGGTCTATAACTGGTCATCATGTTGCTTGAAATCTGACACGATGTATTCAGTTCCGTACCTTGAGTTCTTTCAAACTGTGCTAGCAAAGCTCAAGCCACAGATACAGAGATGAATGTGGCTTCAAGCAAATATGCTTACCCGTTAAGATTTAAGCTGATCTGGCTTGTGCATTTATATTTATTTGATGAAAAATATTTTTTAGTCCTTGGTTCTGAAATTTTAGCACGCTGAAATCATTTTCTTTTATAGTCTTGCAAGAGAGATTTGAGTCTATTTTTACATTGTGAGATATAGACAAATTATTTATTTTGTCTTCAAATGTCCTTTTGCTGAACATGAACCAATCAAGATTCATGACAAACATGTCCTATAACGTGCTTGTGTACTTTCTTGCTCTAAAATGTTGAAACATATTACATCAACATCTTGGCAGGTGCAATTTCTGCTCAATGAAGTGTGTGACACAAAATCAGTTCAGGAACTAGAATTGAAGGTAAGCAAAATGAAGTTGAACTATGAGTTTTGATATCTTCAAAATATAATGTAATTCATTTCTCTCCGTCCACTGGAAATTAAGATATTATTTTTTAAAGCACTAAGTTCTTATTGAATTTTCCTTTCTTCACCTCCACCTTCATAATTCCCTAATGTTATCAATCAGCTTGCTGGGTTCCACCTGCATGTAGTGCGGAATTTTGCCGAGCAAAGTACAACTGTACCTCCTTCAACATCCCCTTCTGTTAGTGCAAACACTGTCACAGAATCATCTGATTTGAATGGATCAGCTTCCACGTCATCTTTGGCCATCTCTAAACCAGAAGCTTCTTCGGGGAGTAAGGGACTTCTGGATAAAGCTGCAGACGAAGGTTTGGTTATAGTTACATCCCCAAGGGTAAGAAAACGACTTTTATAATATTTATATTCCCTTCAAGTTAAAACATAAATTCATAAACTCATAAATCATTTAACAGGTTGGGTTCTTTCGGACATCTCGAACCATAAAGGGAAAGCGTGCCCCACCATCATGTAAAGAGGTAGTGTCATTCATTTCCCGTTCTCTTCTTGCTCTCTCTTTTCCCTTTTAGTGTTTTAGATGGTCAAGGATAATTTTATTACCTATTTACGTTCTGGGAGCTTATGTAGATGTGGATGATTCTATCCTTTGTGATTTTAGACCTGAATATTTGATTTTCCTCTCTTTTGAATCAGAAATTAGATTTTATAGCAAAAGTTTTCTATCTACAGAAAATTGCACTGATCACTGAAAATCTTGTTATCAGCTTTTAATTTTTCCCACGCGCTCACACACGTACACTCCATATATCGTATTGAAGTTAACTGAATTGACATGCTAGATTATGATTAACACTCATACCTGGGAATTGGCAGAAGCAAATAGTAAAGGAGGGCCAACCCATATGTTACGTAGAACAGCTTGGTGGTGAACTGCCAATCGAGGTTCGGCTCTCAGACTTGAAATATTTTCATATTCTTGTGGTGATCATGACTAGTATAATAACCATTGCAATGTCTGATAATTTGTTCATATCTGTTTCCAGTCTGATGTATCAGGGGAGATCGTGAAGATTCTTAAAAAGGATGGAGGTTAGTCAACTCAAACATTCCTTGGAACATATTAAACCAGTCTTGTGTTGATGTCATGTGTACATAATTTGCTTGTCTTGTTGCCTTTACAGAGCCTGTTGGATATGGTGATGCACTTATTGCAATCTTGCCGTCATTCCCAGGAATAAAGCTTCAGTAGCCATTATGGTGGTTGTTTCGTTGTGCTATTAGAATCACTAAACCGGGAATTGTGTATACAGAAAGAGATGATCAAATTTGCTGTTTCGTCCTTTGTTTTCTGTTACAGTTAGCTGTTAGCAAATTCTTTGCGTTTTATTACTTTGCCTATGGTTCTAGGAAGAAACTGAGAAACAAATACTCCCAAACATAACCGGAGATCTATTTCGATTTCTTTGAGTAATATTTGCATTTGGTTGTCCAAACTCCAACTTATGCTTTGCTAATTTTATCTACAATTTGTCAAAATTTTTAATTTCATGACAATACCAATGACAAGGATTGATGGTATCCTGTTACATACAACTCCAGCCTTTAATATGTAAAGAATTGAAAATTGGTTAGACCATTTTTTGTCAAAAATTCAAATAGTATTGTCCTTATTAATTACATCAAGCTTTAACATCAAGTCATCAACTTTTACGACTTGTTTGAAATAATGAATAAGTATATTTTATGTAAACTGAGATAAAAAATTTTTTTTTACATATTTATTTTTTATATTATAAATTTTGATTGAAAAGTTGTTTATAAGTCACTTTTAAGTGAGTTCTTAATTAATTGCTAGTTCTAGTATAAAGTTTCCAGCTTTAAGACTTAATTTGTGGGGATTTAGTTGATGGTTCGGATTTTGATCCCCTCATCATCCCATTTTTTTTTTCCCTTTATCTCCTCAATGAATGGTTGAAAATGTATATAGACTCCACATCAAATTTTTTTTAACTAAATAATAAAAATAATTTAAATCATGTACATTAATCATATTATTTTTTAGGTTATTAATCATGTTATTTTATTTTTTTAACTAAAATATCTACATTTCTTTTTTCTTTTTTGGCCCTATTACATTTCCTTTTTCTTGAATAAAACGACAATAAAAAAATATGCAATAATTTTTCTAGATTGCTTCTCTCTCTCCAAGTTTTTTTCCCTCCATATTGTTTCATTTCCCCAACAATATGTACATAAAAAAATTTCCCAACAATTGGAGGTTTAGACTTGTCATCCTACGCTGCACCGGACGTGAGGAGGAGAAAAGCAACAAAACGTTGCTTTCATTTTGAAAGCAATTTTGGGTCAGAAGCCAGTTGGAGAAAACGCGTTACCCAACATGAATTTGGGCTGGAAGTTGCTTGCGGCTGGGGGTACTCAAGCGTGATCCAAACACAGCCTGTAAACAATCTACATTTTAATGTCTTTTGGCAGTTTTTAACCTATCATGATTTATTATTTTATTACAAGAGTAAGAAAATACAAACAACCTAATAAGAGATAAAATTTTAGGAAGGATCCATAAAAAAATTAGGCAGGAAAAATTAGGGAATATCTTTCTCATTAAGTTTGACTTGTACTGTGTACACGATTTTGAGATATACTTCTATTTAGTATTTATAATCCTCCATTTATTATAATATAATGTAAATTTTCCCCAAAAAAAATCCTTGATGTCTTTAGTATATGGATGAATGTTCAGCATTTAATAATTTAGATTCATGAATGAAAGAGGAAGATAAGATGATTTATGAAATAATAATTAGCTTCTCTGAATCTTGAGATGTCTTGTATATCCATAAATTGTGATAATATTTAAAGCATTTTAAAAATATTTTCAAATGTCAAAAAATATCTTCCAAATTAAAATACCATAATAATCCACGATAAAAATTGAAAAAAAAAATCTCAAAACTCCCAAATGACAGAACTATTGTCCCATCACAAGATATAAGAATTTTGAATAATTTTTCTGATAACATATTATTAGAAATAAATGTTAATGTAGTTGTTTTAAATTTTTTTGTTAAGTATTCCGAATTTCCGATCCACCTAATTCATTTTTTTGCTGGTAAAAAAAACTTGTTTTTTTTCCCAATTTTCATCCCATTGAAATAGAATTGATTGAACTTAACAATCATTAAATCCACCATTAGTAATGAGTTGGTCTTTTAATCAATCTAACCCATTTTAATGACTCTAATATTAGTGTTAGAATGAACACGTAGGATGGATTTCATTTTTAAGATAAAATTAATATTCGAGTCCAAACTTTCAAAACAAAATTGGTGTTTCCACTTTCTACCACTACTACAGCATTTTTTTTCCCAAATGTATCTGAGTTATATATACTTCCTCAACTTGAAGTAATGAGCAATAGATTAACATAAAATTTGAATGAAAGGAAAGATCTTTTATGTAGGGATTTATACATTATATATTTATGCCGTATGGCATGTCAACCCAGAAAACTTAACAGTTCACTGTTCTTATAATCCAGTCAACTAGATCCTCGATAAAATCATGACATAATAATTAAATAAAAATTTAATAAAGAATAATTATATGCAAAATATATATAAGAAATAAATTCATAATAAGTCCAATTTTTAATATAATTACACCACAATATATGAAAATTTTCAATGATATGACGCCATGTGACTATAATGGAATGTAAAGCAATATAATGGAATGTAATGTAATAATAATTACATGAGTTTGTTTGGTACACTGTCAAGAAAAGATAATATATAGACATAAAAATGTTTGGTTAGATTACTAAAAATATGAGAATAGGTAATAATAATGTATTAAAAGACAAAATTACCCTTATTTACATATATATATATATATATAAGTGATATGATTATTAAAAAAAAGTGAAAAAGAAGTAATAAACTTTATATAAGATTTCAACTTATAAAAGGTCACTAAAAAAATAAATACAAGTACCAAACAAGATTATAGCACCCATTGCATACCCACAGTAAGGAAGTAATATAAAAAATCACAAAAATAAAAAGCAACTTAATCACAAATAAATCAATCAATGTAAGCTGTATGTCTCATAAAGTAGCACATAAAAGCATTCAAAAAAATTATTATTGAATTTTTTCAGAAAAAAAAGAGCTGTTAATTGTGTCATCTAATCCATCTCAGAAACATAAAAATAAATTGTTAATTATATCGAGATCCATTACTAGAAGAAAGGGTGGGGCAAAGAAGTTTAGAAATTGCTGCAAAAAATCATAGTGACTAATCGAGAATCATGGCAGATATATAGTATCAACATTGCTGGAGATTGATAGTCGCACTAATTAAGATGAGTTCGAAAAACATAAGACAAAGACAGTTTTCGATGGGTGAGAAAAGCAAAATTAAGCTAATTTCGGTGAAAGAATTACGAAATTGTTTCAAAGAGAAAAAAAATCAAAGAGACAAGTTGATAGTAGACCTTCGATTCATGGATGACAATAACGACGGTGCCTCTATTTATAGGCGATAACAGCAACAGTAAAGAGAGTGGGCCAGTAGTGGTTAAGTTTAAGGGTATTTCATTAAGGATTTTTTGATCCATTTAAAAATTATAACGGTAATAATTTTTTTTAATTTAATTTGATTACAAGAGGTCTGCATCTCCATTCATTAGTTTTATGAGTGTAATCCCTTTTATATTATTTAAGGTAATCAGGATTACAAAATGTAATTTTATTTACATTACACAAACCCAACCAAACAATTGTATCAATCAATTACATTATGATTACATGTAATCTCCTCACATGGAATCCAACCAAATGGGCTATAAGCTGTATGAAAAAATGTTGGGTTTCTTGAAAGAGTCAATTTTTTTTTATTGTTTTATCGGTTTTCTGAAAATCATTTCAATTTCGACCCAATTTTGAGTTTCGACTCAATGGTGGTCAATTTTAGTCTCACCAGACACTCAATTATAAAAACAGGTTTTTATGTTTTTATCTAAATCGAGTAATTCAAATGCTTGGTTGATAGTCCCACCGATCCGATCATTGAGGGGGTGTTTAG
Organism: Neltuma alba; assembly: GCF_004799145.2. Classification (NCBI taxonomy): domain Eukaryota; kingdom Viridiplantae; phylum Streptophyta; class Magnoliopsida; order Fabales; family Fabaceae; genus Neltuma; species Neltuma alba. The sequence continues at coordinate 50,001 of NW_021636720.1, forward strand.
AACACCCCATAATCACTTTTCAAAAATATTTTCTGTAAATTGAGACAAACTTCTTCACATATTTACTTTGTATACCGTAAAAACACTTCTAAAACTATGGTTCTGTTCTTACCCAAACACCCTCTTAGTCTTTGCGGATTCTTTAATCATTGCTTAAAACTCTAAAATTCACCATCAATTCCCAAGAATGATAAGCTTTTATGAGATACTCTTCTAATTTTATTTATAGGATAAAGAGAAAAAAAAAATTTGATCCTATTTATAAGGTATTGAGAGAAATTTTTTGTGTGAATGTACAATTTTACCTTTCATTTATTATTGTGTTAATTATATTTACATGAGATATAATATATATTAAAGAGGGTTAAAGTTGAAAAGTTGTTGAATTTTAAACGAGAATTAATGAAATTTAAGATTTTCTTGATATATGTAAAATATGTTGGAAGTGATTTATAAATAGGATAAAAGGAGTATTTATTATGCTGTTTTATTTTATAACAATATTTATTTCCAATTGTTGCTATTTTTAATAAAGGTACAGCGCTAATTTCTCTCATATCTTTAAGTATTTTTATACTTATGTAAATAATTAATACTACCCCTGATTGTCAATATAAGACCCAATTGACTAATTTTAAAAAAATTTAAAAAGTTAAACAAATTACTTTAAAGTATTTATATTTATTATTTTTCTTTAAATTAATTTTCCTGACTTATAAATTGATCTAGTACAATCTAATGATACATCTAACCTAACTATATAAGTATTTTATAGAAAAATCACGTAACATATGTTATAATTAAGTAATTTATTTAGTTATTTTAATCTTCTCAAATTAATTAATTGGCTTTTGTATTAATTTGATAAGCCAAATGTAATTGTAAACGTTGAAGAAGTTGTCCAAAAACCTATTGAACTACAACCAAATCATTCGAGTGATCCTTTTGGCGTTAAGAAGAGTTATAAAAACTGCAGAACTCTATCCTAATGGAATTGCATGCTCAAAATTTAAATATAATTAATTAAAAGTACGGCTTTTACCACCTAAGCTTTATGCTGGTCAGCTGGATATGATAAAATTTTGCAAATTTTTTTTTCACAAAAAAATTAAAATTTTAGAAAATTTTACACGAAAGAATTTTGTTGTAGTCTTCCAATGAATCTACTAATAAGATTAAAATTTTCCTGATTTATATGTAAATCTAAATGGAAAACAACCCCTTTTTCTTTTTGCCTTTTGGACACAAAAGATCTTGGCAGTTGGGAGCGAGAAAGAACGCGGAGAGGCTAACCTTTGAAGGCTATTATCGTCTTTTCAGGAGAAATGAGCCCTCCAATTTTTAACGGGATTTGGCGATTCTGTTTTTCTCGAATCATGCGTTCCACCATGTCACCTTCTTCACAACGTATAGAAGAATCCTTCGTCTTCCTCATTTACTTTGTTCCTATTACGATGATCTTCCATCTTCTTCTCTAGGTTTCTCTTCTAATAATTTCCCATCTTCGCATTCGCCAAACCGTTTCAGTTTCTTTTCGTTCCCCGCAATCAATGCATCGTCTTCATCAAATGGTTTTTTCTGGGTGACATGAGCTTCTTCCATTTCTACTCCGCCATATAGGTTGATCCCTATCAGCAACAGCTTCACGACCATCCATGAGTAACGCTTCTTCTTCCGCGTGTCAATTTGATGGTGATGAGAAGTACCCTGCTTCATTTGACTTTGAATCCGAGCACCCATCGTTCAAGAGGCACGCAAATCCATCGACACTTTCGAATTCGAGGGCACAGGTACTGAACGATGCGAGGACCCGCTATTTCAAGACTCAACTCTGCAGAAGGTTTAGACAGGGAATTTGTACACTTGGGTCCGATTGTAGTTTTGCTCATAGCGTTGGAGAGCTTCGAAGGCAAGAATTGGGTAATGACGATAGAAGATTACAGGAGTCCAAACTATGCAGAATGTTCTATCAAGGGCAACAATGCTATTATGGAAACACCTGCCGTTTCCTTCATACAAGACCTGGCAGTGTGAATTCTAGAGGCAATGCAACAGTAGAAGTAATTCCTACCGGACACGGTAAAAGAAAATATGATCAAGTAGAATCCCAGAGCGGGTTTGATGAGAGTTCTGATGCTGAATTGAATCCTAGGAGAGAGCCGCTGAAAACGAAGCTGTGTATCAAGTGGGACATGAAAGGACATTGCCCGTATGGACATATGTGTCGCTTTGCTCATGGGCAAGCCGGTAAAATTTTGATGTTTATCATTTCATTTCTGTTTAGTTTTCCAGATATGCCTTGGTTTGGTCCTTGAAATATGCATGGAGAACGATGACCCTTGATTCTCTGTCAGTAATTGGTTGCTAAAGACAAGGAAATTATAACTCCAATATCAGCATGTGCGCTATTAATTTTCTACATGAGTAGTTGGGACGTCAAAGGTGGACAAAATTTATGGGACCACAACGAGAATACTGTCATTTTAAAATTGTTAACTGGTCAAGATCATAGGGTATTTGCATCATTTGGTAAAACTCTGATTACATTTCATTCAGCAAACATGCCATGGAATTATAAAATCCATACATGGGAAAATGTAAGGTGCATGATTTAACCTTCCCGAATGGAGGACATGCGAGAGATTTCTACAGACCATGTACTGCAAGATTGAGTGAACTGGCTTTAGACCTTCATTCTGCCTTTATTTTCTGATTCTACAAAGTAGGAGAGATTCAAATGTTGTCAATATTACATTTTATCATTTTGTCAGCAGCAACCTTGAGAAAAGTGAAATATATTTTGGTCCAAGAAAACATAAATAGTTTTCAGTTTTGGTAGGAGGAAAAACAGAAACTACATCACTGAGAACTAAATTTGAGTCTGGTAAGCTTTACTCTTTTTTTCTCCCCCTTGGTGTTAGTATTTGATATTTGATGTTTTCTGTAAGAAAATCAGAATGACATAATCATAAGATCCAAGTAAATTAAGTTAATTGTGAGCATATAACATATCATGCACACTTTCTAAACGAGAATTATCTCTTATATGCTTACTCATCTAGTCATGATTGTATTGATTCTACTTAGAATTTGTACATATTCAATTATAACTAATTTGCGCAGGATGTTGTTATTGACATGTATCACTATCCCCCTTAATGATCTGTTGAGGATCCTAATTAATTGACGAATAGAGATGATCTTCTTAAATAATCCCAAATTCCTCTACTCAATGCAGAATTAGGGAAGACTGATGGCTACTCAACTGCTGAAGGAAGGGTAGTGCGAACTTCTGCTACTGCTACTACAAAAGTGTCGAGTGGTGTAGTATCAACCAGTAGTTTGCTTCAAAATTTGAAAGAATCATTTTCAGGAAATTACAAATTCAACAGAAATGAACTACACAGGATCAGTCGCATCTATGCTGATTGGATTTAAACATATAACATGTTGCTCGGCCTTGTGTTCTAGGGAGATTTGCTTCTCAATTAGCCTGAACAGAAATTTGAGAAATTTGATTCACTCTTTTGTATAGCCCCCGACAACTTCATAACTTTTTTATGTGGCTATGATAACCTTGTAGATTAAACAAAACAACACCTTTCAAAGTAATAATAGCAGTGCAGAAGAAATTAGAATTCTGAGACGCTCATGCTCTCCCTGCTTCTTGTGGAGCAAATATCCACTGCTTAATTTTACTCGATTCCACGACATCATAAATGATTTAAATATTTTGAAACAAAACATGTTTTTAAAGTAACGTTTACAAAATCAAAACATCAACAAAATATGAAGTACATCAAAGATTTCGAAACTTTTTATTTTAATAATCTATAAAAATTTTCCGATGCCAAAAAAAAATCTGTAAAAATTTTCCAATGTTCTTGAATTAGCGATGAAAAGGATAGCAACGTAATTAAGAAACAGAGAATTGGAGCTGCCTTTATATCATACCCTCCTGCCAGTTAAACTCCCGGGATTTTCTTAGAAATTCTGAAAAAATACAATATGAGATCAAACCACTAAATTCAACGTAGAGGTTATTAACAAGGTTGTCCTTCTTGCAACACTGGCCTAGATATAACTAGCCAATTATCTCTTTGGTTTGGCTTTGCTTGTGAGCTTTACATCGAAAAGGGCAACTTTGATTAAAAGAGAGATACATGTGACCCGAAGCTACATTATTGGGAAAGAAAATTCAGGTACGGCAAGTTTCCATCTGCCCCCCGAAGCCAACATGTTCAATGTGGGAGAATCTGATGTAGCATTTGAGCACCTCATTTTTTATTTTGAAAGCATAGGGGTTTATTTGCAAGTAACCCCAAGTTTAAAGAAAACTTTACATACTACTATACAGAAAGAATACGTGTTTAAGTTCACTCTAACGACAGACAGGTGATCACCAATATAGCAACAGACTGAAAATACAGGAACCACTTGGGCATTTTCCATTTTCCTATGTTTTCTCTGCAGAAGATTTTACCCATTTGACAGTTGACCGAGCCAGGGCATCCATGGGATCGATACATTTCTTAAGAACAGGATCATCTTGAGGCAAGAGATCCCACATGTCGTGAGAAGCAAGGACAATAGAGCTCACTGCCCGGACCAGAAGAACTTGAAGAGCAATTCTCAATAGATTGCATGCACCTTCCATGTCCCTTCTGTTCAAAGCTTCGATTGCAGGTATCACTGTATGTTCCATGGTTGCTTTATCTGGCTGCACAACCTCAAACCCCTACAGACAAGTAATAATATCAGAGAGTATATTTCTGAGGGAAAATACACCAATGAAACTAAACCTCGTCGAAAAAACTAAAGTGTTCAAGAAAAGTAGATAGATTCTATCACTAAGCTAGCCGGGCCTTATGGATCATAATGTTCTGGATTACAAAAGGAACAATCAAATAATTAGAACTTATCCACTTTGAAATTTGTTCTTCAACTGCCATCAGAATCAAAACAGTACTAAACTACTAATGCACATGAGGCTCCAGGAACTAGAGGCTAAGAATCTCGTCATCCGAGGTTCAAGTGATTCATATTAGACACAAGAAACGGGCTAAGGATAACTGAAGACATTGCTACTAAAAGCTCATTTTCAAATGGTTACTTGGCACAAAAATAATATAAACAGATATACACACAGTGAGTCGTAACAAGAAAACATGTACACACACAGTGAGTCTATGTATGCATAATGACCCAGATAGAGTCAGAATATAAGATCCCAGCGAAGCACAAAAGTAGGAAAATTGAAATTTCATATGCAAGATAATTGATCAAACACGAAAATGGACATTTCATGTTTGACATAAACAGTCTCAAACATCCCTCGCTTAAACGACTTCTAAGGCAAATGCCTCCAGCTATTGCACCTTCTGTTGAATTCTAACCTAAAATGTATTTTCAAGTATCTTGAGATTCAATATAATGCGTTAAAATTCAATCATGAAAAAATTCAATTCAAACAATCTAGCAGAACCAATGGAATTTTAAAGATAGATAAGCAACCCTGCATCACAGAGCCCTAACAACTGGACTGTTACAAAGAAAAACTAGTGTCATGGGGAAAAGTTAGAGGGAATCAACGTCAACCTGTCATGCCATTAAAGAATATATATACATATATATATATGATTCTCAGATTTGGTGCATCAAGTTATTAAAATGATGTTGACAGATGTAATATGCGGAGATTAAATACTTGATTCTGAAGCTTCTCCTGATAAAATCCGCCTGCTAGAGTAGCGTTGGTTGCGAGCAATCCGATCCGCAAGGGGCTACCAGCTTCAAGTGGCCTTAATTTAGCTTCCTTGAGCTCACTAGCAACACATTCTGCCATGTGAAGAAAAGGAACAGAACATTCCTGAGATACTTCTTCATACCAAGAATGTGACAAGTGACAAGGCATTACTATGCAACAAGCCCCAGATTTCTCAAGAAAAATCCTTTTATTCCTAATATTACGCGCAATTGGAGAAGCATCCATGTTCAAACTCTCGGCTTTACTTCTGCCAGACAAGAAGTGACTCTTCTCATATGACATAAGCTCCTTATTTAACAGAGGATCAGAACAAATTACAAAAGGAAGGGAACTTATTCCATCTTCGTCTTCTGAAGAACTCAACTCCACAAGCTTTCTCAAAAATTTTAGGGTAGCATCAACAGAAGCGCCTCCAACTATGCCCACGGTATTTGCTTCACTGATCAAAGGAATAACAGATTCACCCCTTCTGGAAGTAAGATTTGAGCCATAAGCCTTCTTATTATCAGAAAACTTCCCACTTTCATCTGCACTCAGAATAACTGATGATGGAGGTATAGCTTGAACTTGATAAGACCTTGCCTTGTACTTGTTTCTTGGTGTGTTTGCATAGCAAAATGTCTGAGATGGATAGTTCAGCGTCTGGAAAGACATCGTCAGGATTGCATCCAACATTTCCAACGTGAAAGCCAACAAGCCAAAGTCAAATCTCTGAAAATTTTGCTAAAAATGAAGAGGAAGTTGCTTACAGGACATTGTAACCACAATCCAACATGCCACAAGGATGCTCCTCCAACAAGGCTCCTGGTATTTCAAATGCTAAATTCCCAGAACCACCCCATTTGGGTTCCAGAGTCAGAGCTTCAATGAGCAAGAACCGACCCTGAAAAAAAGAGTAAATCTCTGATGCAGACGCCTTTTTCCACTTAAACAGAACACCCACGAGTCTCTTTCAAGAGTGAACCACACAGGAGAAAGGAGCAAAAACACAGCCCAATAATGCAGTCCCTCTTAGTCGGAATAGAAATGGTAAAAGTTAAGTAATTTTAGCAAAGTAAAACGGGCATTATAATGTCCTAATCATAAGGGTTATCACTTTTCACCGATGCCAATTATTCAGAAATGGAACAGAGAAGCAAGTGGGAAGGACGAAATGAAGAATCTTGGCGCCATGCGTGTCACGTTTTCACAACGATTGTGTCATTCAGGCCCTGGCCCTTGACCTACCAACTTGTGAAAGCTAAGGTGGAGACACTGAACCAATAGAAAAGTTGCTACACAGCCAAATTCTTCCCTTGTCTTCTGCTGGAAAGGCCCCACCTTTTCCCTTTAGGCACACCCCACTTGCCCCCACCTGAAATTGCAAATGCCACAGCTTTCCCAAACACACTCTTTTCCTTCAAAGTTGAAGACGAGATCAATTGATTAATAATTTGAATAACTTATAACGCTAGAGTTTATGCAAACTAATGTGAGATAAATATAGCAAAAAAACACATTTTTGCAATTAGTCTACTCTGATTTTTAATATAAGGATTAAATAATTAATTTGCAAATATCAAAAAAATTAGTTAATTATTTATAATAAATGTGTGTTAGTTTTCATAGAATACATGTGCATTGTATACAAACCCCTACAATATAAAGATACTTTGAGGCAAATATTAATAAATTTGAAAGATTAAATAAATTGGAGTCTTATATTTTATATCAAAATAAACTCTTTATTTCATTCCTATATTTAAAATTGGAGGCGGTATAATATATATCTTTCTTCACCTACATGAAAATTAGGGATTCAGCCTTTTACTTGGAGAAAGTTAAGAGTTGGATTGCAGCGTATTGCTTTTCTTCTATTTTTTTAAAACAGGATCAATTATATTAAAAATGAAAAGAGGATTATACCTTTAGGAGAATAGAGAAATAATAAAACATTAAAAAAACATTTATTTTGTAAAAAGAATGAAGAGAGGAGGAGGATTTAAGTAACATATTAACATATTTTTAAGGTGCTGTTAAAATTAGAATGGGTAAGAAAATCATTCAGCAAAATTCTTCTTACATGTGACAATATTAACATGTCCAAAGATGCAAAGAAAGTGAGGGAAACTTGAATAATGCAGTGCAGCATTAGTCTCCACTCTCCACTAAGAGACGCAGAATAAACAAGAATTAAAAGAACACAGTACAGTTTCATTCATCTGAAAGTTTGGATTTGATCTTGACCAAGAAAAAAAATAGCAATGCAAGAGGCATCCTTTGGAATTTTGATTATCCAGCAGTATACAGAGAATCTACATGAGCAACACTGGGTATTTTTCTTTGAAAATTTTAAGGTAAAATCCAAATTTAATTTTTCTGCCTATCCTGTGAAGCTATTTATATTATTATAATAATCGAAAATTTATCTGTATACTTCATTTATCTTGAGACAAATAATTGATTAATTAGAAGGATATAGTGCAACATTAAACAAATCAAATGATACTGCAGTCATTAGGTAGACTATTGTTAGTCAAAGGATAATAATAATTCATTGCCCCACCAAACTCATCTTCAAATGATGTTCCACCCAGAAAAAGGAGACATATGTTGATAAGAACAAAAATTAATTCCAAATACACACACACACACACACAAATGAGTCTTTACTTCATTCGTATCCAAAAGAAAATCAGCCTCAAACAGCACAGAAAATGATAGATTAATGATGTAGGAGACATATGATGATGAGAACAAAGATTAACCTCATGTTTGTGGACACTAAGATTAACCTCAAACCAGAAGTTGTTAACTTTTTTTTAATGATGTGAACATTTTAATAATCTTCATCATATTAATCATTTGGATTAAAATGTCTTTTGTTTGTTTATTCAGTAGCATAATATTCCCTTTATTCTCGTAGAAATTAGATAATTAATTTATAAATATTAAAAATTAGTTAAGTTAGTTATTTTTTAAAAAAAATATGTTAGTTTTTATAAAATACCCATTTTTTGGGTAAGAAAATACCCATTTCAATTATTTCCATTGCAAACTATCATGTTAATGGGAATTGCCCTTTAATATGTGCAATCAATAGAGGTAGTCAGAGAAAAAAATTACTCTTCCCATCTTAAATGTAAGACTTATTTTGTAATATAAATTACACTATAAGATGAGTCTTACATTTAAAATTGAAAGAGTATTTAAAAAAATATGTTGAGGTATGATATTTGAGATGAAAATAAACTTCTCAATGATTAGCCCCTATATGTAGGGTTGTAGGATGTACAAGGAGTGCTATGTACAAATTATTGATGGTAAATGTGAAATTAATCTAATTAAGGATATCTAATGGCCAGAAATGAATCTAGATTAGTAGCGACTTTTTCTAACAGTACATGTGCAAGTATCTTTTGTTATATGTTGCAGAAAAGTTACATCATCTATGTCCTTAAATAATTCTAAATATCTTTGCACAATCAATTTTCTAAAAGAATGGCTGCAAATAGGTAGTGGCGGGTAAATGTAGAACCATCATTTATAAAAAAAATATTATAAAAAAAAAGAAATAATTGTAGTGGTTCTAACCGTTGCTAGTAGTGGTGGTTGTGTTTTGCTGCTATACATGTAATTGTCACTAAAATTGACATTGATAAACTATCACTAAAACTTATTACCTCCTATCCTAATTATAAGAACTTGTCTATATACTATAAATGAAGTTTTATAATTAGGATTAGAGATCTACAAATGAGGTCTTATAATTAGAATTGGAGATACAAACGAAGTCTTATAATTAAGATCGGAGATAATATTATCCAAATAAAAAAGTTAGCCTTTTTAGGCATATATATATATATATATATATATATAATCTTATTGAAAGAAGAGGCATTTAAATAATGAGAGATAGACATAATCTTTGGATTATATTCTATTTACAACGAGCTTCGAATATAAATTGATGGGATTACTTATATTAAGAAAAAATAGTACTCCTCCGGTCCTTAATATAGGACCCAATTGTTAAGTTGGTTTTGGTCCTAAATATAAGACCTATTTTTCATATTTATCAATTTTCTCTAAATTACCCCTATAGATACTCCCTCAACCATAATCAAATAAAAGAGGGAGAGGAGGTATTAAGAAAGATGATTATGGTGTTTTAGGAAAAATGTGTCACATTTCTTATAATTAACTAACTTACCTAACTTCATTAATCTAATCAAATTAGTTAAATGGGTCTTATATTAAGAACTGGTGGAGTACTTCCTTTCTACCTATAAATAGATTAAAAGGGTAGTCATAAATTCCCCTATTGAATTGCTAAACCTACTAATGTTTATTTCTTATTAATGGGGCACAATTCTGGATTGCATAGTATTACTTTTTCTAACTGGAATTCCTGGCCTGGCTTTATTAATAATCTTCATTATCCTCATATTTTCTGATTATGAGATAATCTGTAGAATTAATTTTTGTAATAAAATAATTTGTTTTTTGGTCCAGAAATTGAGTCCACCATATGTATCTAGTAATCTACTCCTTGCCAGGAGAAGGCGTTTTGGTTTTTCATTTGCCGCAGCTTCACCGAATCACCACCTGCCCGGTCCCCTAATCAAGGGACCACATCGACCTCATTCAGTGCATACAAATTAATTTTTTTTATTTTCATGATCAAATTTTTTAATATCAATTAATTTCTCTTGTGCGAATCAGCAGAACCCATTCTGGACAGCCCGAATTTAATATTTTTAATTTAAAAAAAAGTGATAGTTAAGAAATCTTTTTATTTTAGACTTTATACACATTCAAATAATTATTTTAAAAAATAAAAAGAAATTATGAATCATTTAGATCAAATTTGGATAGTCCAAATGAGAACCGGTTCCGCAAATCAACACTTAATTTTTATCATTTCAACATTGTTATCCTTCAGATTTTTTAGAAATATGCACGCATATTATGATCATAAAAATATCAATATAAAATATAAAAATTATAGCAAGGTACATTATATATAAGTTATATATAATATAACTTACTTAATCCAAACTTTATGTATTGTGAAAAAGTGTGTAATTATATATGACTTTTTTTTGTTTTGAAAAGACAACTATATATGAATTTAATCTCTTTAAAAAAAAAAAAGAAAAACTCCCATAGTAAAACGAATCTCCGATGTCCTAATAGTATATTTAAATCCGAAGAGCACATGACTCAACGCCCATTCTGCGGTAGATCTTTGTTTCATTCCAAAATTACTGCTCATCAACAGGAGGCACTGTATAGTTTGTTTCAGGTTAATTATTCTACCAATGCACTTATTAACATCTCAACCAAAAGCAAGTGGCAATATTTTACTCCAAAAGGAAAAAGTCCGATGATAATAATGGTTATGTTTTTTGCTCATACGTTGTTCCTTTCATCACTTGTGGGTATGTGACACTCGCGTCCCAAATTCATCAGGTTTCCATTTTCAAAGACGATTTGGTAGGACAGGACCTGCCCAAGTGAACTCATCAGATACAAAAAAATATCAACTTTAACATCAATTCAGCAAGTCATTTTAGCGTGTGAACATCAACCACATCACTTTATCTTTGACAATATATCAGTATCAGATTCCAAGCACAGCGCTGATACACACACACATATATATACATAAAATTTACCACATATTGCTTTCATGATAACTTGGCCCGTCAAAACTCATAATCATCATCACTCTCTTCGTATTCTTAACCCTTACAAACCGTTGGTTTTTATTATATAATGATGAATATAACAGTTATACGATTCTCCAAGATGAGCCGTCATGTGCAATTAAATGCAATTTGTAAAGACAAGCAAAGGTGATAAGTTCTCTCTCACCCTTTGGACCCTCCAAGAGGAAGAAAGAAGTATCAAATTCCTTTTTTGTTGTATACAGTGAAGCAAGGAAGTACCAAAGAAAGGGATCAGATGAAACCGAAGAAAAAGGACAAAGTTCACATGGGGGTGAGAGAGAACTCATCATCATCGGATGGCAGAGACGGTCACGCATCCCTATATACAATAATTTATCTACAATAATTGCAAGGTGAATGCCACACACCAAATATATTCAAAGGCTTCATCTTTAAGCTCGTTTCACTGTTTCAGCATCTATGTGGAGCAATCTTCCCTTTGATGTTTTAGCTAATATCTTCTCCTTTCTCTCCCCAGATTCTCTAGCCAGAGCTAGATCAGCCTGCAAGAATTGGAACCTATGTTCCAAGACTTGTAACTCTTTTAACTTATCAGCCTCAAGACCACATTCTACTCACCAACCGTGGTTCTTGGGTCTTCCAATTAGGAACCAGAAGCCATGTTGCTATGCTCACAATCCAGTCCTCAACAATTGGTATGAGTTATCCCTAGAGTTTTTGCCAGTGCCTGTGAGAGCAGTTTCTCCTATAGGGAGCCTCCTTCTGTTAAAAGTCTCTCATTCTATTACTCTCCAACTTGCTATATGCAATCCCTTTTCAAGGCAGTTTCGTTATCTTCCTCAATTGAACATTTCAAGAACAAACCCAGCAGTGGGAGTTGTAGTTTTGAACCAGGGAGTTCAATTCCCTTCCTTTAGAATCTATGTGGCCGGGGGGATGTCCGAGGCCACGCAAGGCGGTGGCGCCACCTATGAACGCACGACAGAGATGTATGACTCACAGCTTGACGAGTGGCGGATTGTGGGGTCCATGCCGGTGGAATTTGCCGTCAGGCTTACAGTTTGGACTCCAAATGAGAGTGTACGCATTGAGAATGTTTTATATTGGATCACTTCTGCGAGAGTTTACAGTGTAATTGGGTTTGACATTGCCACAAACACATGGGAGGAGCTAAGTGTGCCCATGGCAGAGATGCTAGAATTTGCCACACTCGTTCGGAGGAATGGGGTTTTGGGTTTGGTTGGAGGGACAAGTGGTGGGGATGCTTGTATTTGGGAGATGAAGGAAGGGAAAGTTTGGGGTTTGAAAAATAAGGTACCAGGTGAATTGGGGTGGAAATTGTTGGGAGGAAACAAGAGGAATTGGGATGGTACAAAGTGTGTGGGAAATGATGAAGCTATTTGTTTGTACAGAGACCTTGGTTCAGGCATGGTGGTTTGGAGAGGAGTTAGAAATGAGAGTAGTGAATGGGAATGGAATTGGGTTGAAGGGTGTGATTGCATCAAGGGTAAAAAGGTCCACAGATGCTCAATAAGGGGAATACTAATTCACCCAAGCCTTGCTTCTACTTGCATTTTTTGATTGAGGGACATGGCATTCTTGACTATTTTCATGTCTCTCTCACAACACCTAGCTAGTTGCGTGATTTTGTAAGCAATAAATCGAGAAGGCCGAGTAATATATATCATTCAATATTTGTAAAACTACTTGGTAATAATTCTATGGTGTTTCTTCAACTGTACATGACTGAGTCTTTTAATCTCAAGCAATCATATTCAAGAAAATCACAAAAAAAGACTACCAAAATTAAAAAATTGCACCCAAAAATTAATTTATAAAAATTGTTATCAAAACTCGTATTAATATTATAACAAATTCTTATTTGTAATTTTTCAATTTTGACAGTTTTTTTTTTTTTGCAATTTTTTATCATGTTTTGGGAGATAAAATATCTAAAAGTTTTATCCTTCAAGACCGTCCGATTTAAGCATCCTTGAATTCTTGAAGAAGTTTTCTGCCGAAAAGCTCATGTTTTTAACACAAGTACCTCAATGGCCCAAAAAGACAGAAAGGATCACAATTCGAGCCAATGGACTCCGCTCAACAGTCAATACATATAATCTTCCTAAATATGCACATGTGCTCAAAGCAACATCAAGGGATATTGCCACGGGGCATTATTGATAATAATACATTTTTAAAAGGAAAAAATGATATAACAGTTGTAACTTGGAATTTCACACAATGTTCGCTGATTTTCTTATTATCTACATTACTTTAACGTATAAAACAACATTAAAACAAGAATCGTATCATGTCAGCCTGTGAGCTCCTCCATTAAACCCTGTTATGAAAAAGTAAAAGTCAGTTGGCATTTCACTTAAGTGTTGCCACAGGAATTTGAAGCAGGAGACAACTAACCCGTGAGATAAATTGCTCCGCGTCAGTTCGCTTCAGAAAATGCATTGAATGGCGGGCAAAATTGGCAGTCTTGTCATCGCTAAGCACAATCCCATCACCAATATCATCGAGGACCCTCACTTGGATGTAAGGATCTTTGGGCGGCACCATATCCTGTCAAATGCAGATTTCAGCAAGGACAATTCAGCTATTTGCAGCCTCCCAGAATATGTTTTCATTTGCTGTTTAAAGACTAATAAAACTATTAATGGAGTCACATTAGTCCAATTTGTTCCTGACCCTCAGCTTACAGCTTCATGGTTCTCTAACAGTAAAATTAAAATATGAGACAAATCAAGAAGCAAAAAGAACCGAAGATGAATGACTGTCAATTACAATGTGCATTACTGCAATACCGTTTTGAAAGAATATGTATTCAAGCTGTCCATGGGAATAGAACTAGAGGTACATTCACACAAACATCCGCATCATTTATTTTAAGAAAAGGTAAGTTTCAATTTCTTTTTCCCAGCAGATGCTTTACCAGAAAAATCAGCTCTTCATTTTCCTAGGAAAATTTAAATGACAAAAGACAAGGGATGAAGTAGCGTAATATCACAAGGTCAGTGGTCAACCAAGCGGGCACCATAAAAAGGAAATCATCCAGGGTAGTGTAAATGGAACTACATAACGGTTTAAAAATCGAGTCCCTGGACTACACCCAAAATTAGTTCCACAGCACGTTCTGGACAAGGACTGAATATTAGAAGCAGTGATGCGGGCTTATGTATCTGTCACTGTATGTAATGAAGAGATAGAAAGACGTGATGGAGGAAGGAGGAAGGGAGAAAAGAAATTACCACAGTCAGATCAAGTTGCACTTTTGACATATATGATTTCAAAGCCGCGGAATGCTTCTTAAAATACTCCGCCTCCGCATGACAAAGTTTCTCCTCAATTTCTTGAGGAAGTACGTGTCCAATTTTCCATAACAAACTCTGTATTGCCTCTGCTCGGTTGTAACTGCATTGAGATAAGTTGCAGAATATATAAGAACAGATTAAAAAACTATGTTTGATGGGGAAAAAAGAATGAAAGATATTTAAAGGAGGCACTCACACATAGGCCATTAGGCAGCGTTTATTGCGAACTAAAGAAAGATGGTGGATAAGGGCTCCATGGTGTTCAGCATTTCTAGTAGTTTGGACATCCAACCCTTCTTCCTGCATCTTTCTGTTGCAGCAGGGCACACCATATTTACATGTTCCGCATAGAATGAAGGTGATACAACTATGAGTGGAAGGAAATATTCGACAAGAGCAATGACGATATTTTTCAAGATTCATGCATATGCTAGCAGGAAAATTTGTTTGATCTCGAAGTTCATGCTCATAGATTACATACCTTAAAAAATAACATAATCAGAGTTCACAGAAGAATGCATGGGGATATAAAACAACGATGTGGTCATACAGTTAGACACATTTTTTGCGCATTGCATACATTTCAAAAAACGAATCGCACTGTTTACCGTGCCTCTAAAAGAAATTTCAAAATAATGTCGTTCCACTATAGATAAATAATTTTTATAACCATATGAAGGAACAATACTTCCATGAGAAGTGGAATTCTCCTGGATAAGGACTATTAAAGAATCCACATAATTTTTACCTTATCAAGGACTGAAGCTCAAGGTGATGTTGACTGCATTCTGCAACTACTTGTTCAAATAGATCGCTCTGTAAGGTTATTTAAAAAAAACTATCAAGCCAAAGCTAGCATAATACAGCACACAGATAGAGTGGAAAACAAGTTTCCGATCATAGGATGGGAAGAAGTAGTGAATTGTGGTTCTGTTTGGATTATTAGTTTATGACCATTGCTATCCGGGGAAAAAAAGTATGACCATGATGGATAAAATCAACAGGAAAAGAAGGCCAGATAAAGAAGGTTAGATTCCCAAGAAATCATATTTCCAGGGCCCAGTTGTTCCAACCCCGGAGCATCATGCCATTTCCCAACAAGTTTTTATTATTTTCAAGGCTATGAATTTGGTAGAATTACATAAGAAAGCTAGACAGAAACTATACAACAGAGCTAACAAGCCAAACAGACCGGCCTTGTAAAAAAAAAAATTAGTAAATGAACTGCTGGACAAAACACATTACAAAGGATGGTAACATGGCACTCAATTGCTCATATTTTAATGCACAGTGTCTAGAGACATATGAATCGACGGAGAATTTATCAATAGTTAAACCAATCCCAACATAGTTTATAAGTGATGCATATAACAGCTGATTTTTTTTTAATTGAATAGATTCACATGTAGCATTAACACCTAAGGTCCATCAGCAGTAAACCTTATCATACCACCTAAAAACCAAAGTCAGATGCAGTTCAAGTGAGGGGGCAACTGAGGACCAAAACCCAGTTATAAGCTTTCTCCTTTAACGATGCTAGGGTTGGCATGCTGGATATTAGCAAATAGTTTCATTACGAACAACATGGAAAGATTGAACTCGTGCAACATTGATTCCACTAGAGACTAGCAGCACTTGATGTGGACAAGTCACATGAGTTGGCACTAATTAACAATTTTTGCAGCCCAAATAAGCTAAGTAAAAGCTAACAGCATCCATCCACTTTTTTTTTTGCATTATCAAAAGCGTGCGCTAGAAATCACTTGATGTGCATAACGTAGGAAACCTTGTAGACTTGACACGAACATTACCAACCAAATCTAAAGCCCAAAAACGCATATTCCCCACTTTTGACAAATTGAGCCTTGTAGTTAACGATTCTAGTCACAAAAATCTCCCCTTCTTCCCGTTTGCCCTGTGTCCGTGGAGGTCTCCCCTGCAGTTGCTGAAATTTATCGCAGTAGTTGAGCATAGCTGCCTCCACAAAGATTTCTGTCCCGCCTAACTAATATCTATGTGAATTCTGTAAAGTACTATAATGCTTACCGAATCCAATTTCAAGGAAGGTGAAAGATGAAATTGCTCATTAAAGACCAAGACGAGGCCTTACATTGAATGGCGTCAACTGGCCTTTCTCCCCACTTGCTAGCTCTTTAACAAGTTGGCAGGCTTTTCTCCCGTACATTTTGCAATTTCGAAAGAAACAACCTTTTGCAAATAGCTTCAGTGATAGCGAGAATTGACCGAGTAGATTGTGCGCATAAAAATAACCGATCAAAACTGCAGAGTAAACACTGAGGAGAGTTCAGAACGATATGCAAGTATATGCCAGCGTCAAGTTGAAGGATTGAGGCCAGAAAAGAAGAGGTGGCTTCAAGAGATTGAGAATGAAAAGCTAACCTGGATGACAGATTGGTACTGCTTGGCCCTGATGCAGTGAGTCTATGGCGGCAATTGAAAACTTGAAAAGGAAAATTCGGAAGAAGAAAATGAGAAGAAGGAAACGGAGACTTGAATGAAGAAAGCGAGATCTCTGTATTTCAGTGGTGGCGGGGCTTTTGGTTGGAAATTCAAAATCAACCGCTAAAAATTCTGTGCTTCGCGATTCCCTCATCCCGTACGCGTGTGCCCCAGGTGGGCTCCTGCCCGATTCCTGCTTAATGAGTACGGGTTAGCCTGTTCCGGCACACGACCCGTTTGAGCCCATAATAAACGGGCTGGATTTGAACGGTGCGGGTTAGCCCGTTTTCATCATGCATTTGGGCTGACAATGGCAATGCGTTCATTGAAGAACAAGAGGTAAAACTCTTATCTGTGGGGCCGAAACGATTCTTTTCTTGAGACGAAACAAGAAGCAAGATACCTTTTGTTACCAAGGATTAAAAATGAGATGAGCACTGTAATTGTTATTAAGAAAAATTATTAAAAAACTATTTAATATGAGTAATTACTTATTATATGAATTTGAATAAACTCATATATATGAGATTCAGAAATATCATAGGAGGAGATGGTATTCCCCAATTTCATCTTCATATGTTTATCGAATCCATATAACAAAATATTTTTTTAATAGATTTTTTTAATTTTTAACTCTCATTTTTAATATTTTGTACCAAACAGACGTAACATCTTTAATTTTTCGTACGACTCTTCTCCAATCCCTAGGGCTATCCTTAATCACTGGGGAGGATAGTGGCTTTTGGAATGGCTTACAAAAGCTGGTTTTTAGTTATGATTTACAGAATACAAAAGAAAAAAATTATCTCAATTTATGTAAAAGTTTTATAAGTATTTATTAAAAATGGCTCTAAACAAACCCCTATTTTTTTTTGGGTCAAAAATCAAAATAAACAAACCCCTAAATTGTTAGCATTCTAATGGCAACCTTTTGGTAATACTACGCTGTCTGGTATTTTCGGCTTGTATCGCTTAGTTCGGATTGAATTGAGTGTCGTCACAAAAATTAACAAAGTTCCCTCGCTCTTACTAGCTGAATCAATCCGCCAACTGGTATTTGCACTGCTTAGTCCAGATTCAAAGAGCGAGAGTGTATTGACTAAACAAGTTACTCATCTGGTCCTAGTTATAAAATAGAGAGAAAATATATTTTTCGATCCTATTTATAAAACACTGAAAGAAATTTTTTAAATGAATGTGCAATTTTACTTTTTATTTATTATTGTATTGACTTTGTTTACATGAGGTATAATTTATATTAAATAGAAATAAAATTAAAAAATTATTAAATTTTAAATAAAAGTTAATGAAGTTTAAAATTTTTTAAATTTGTATAAAATGTATTAAAGTAATTTATAAATAAAACTAGAAAAGTTTTTTTTTTTTTTTTTGCTAATAAGTGCCAGCTTGTGTGATAAAACTACTCACCATCACTGCCCAACGCTTGGCTGCACTGGCAACCTTTAATGTATAACTCATGGGCAGCTTCGTATATGGTGAATGTGAAGATATGATCAATCAAGAGATTGGGACCCACGTGCGATCGTCAATGCCATACGAACTAATGCATCGACGTTAATTAATTAATAAGATAAAGTTGATGATATGGTGATGATAAATATGAGGGCAAGACGCTTGAGTTTTTTATTGGAAAAAATAATAACTTGCTTCTATCATTATCCTTTGACAATTTCTGCAACTTTGTCCCTTCTTTCTTTCCCCTCATCGTAAGGCACCCCCAGCTGCCAATTTTCAAGATCTCAACATTGCGGACCAAACTAGCATTTACTTTATTATTATTATTATGGCTGCCTTAATTTCTTCGAGGGTACGACCAAACTGAGTTTTGTTAACCGGGGGATCTTTTTGACCAAGAAATATGAAAGCAATTAATTGCAGGCCAGTTGCCATTTTTGAAATTAAATGCCATATCTCTCCATGCCATGCACTTAACTGCTTTTGGGGGAAAAAAATCTGTACTAGTGAGTTGGCCCTTCATTTTATAGTACTTTTTGATGAATTTTTTATGTAATTTTTTAATTCTGCTGTGTTTATTGGATGAGTGATGCTCCTCTAATCTTTAATCCTTAATATAAGATCTATTTAACTAATTTGATTAGATTAAAGAAATTAGATAAGTTAGTTAATTATAAGAAATGTGACACTTTTTTTTAAACATAATAATCATCTTTCTTAATATCCCCTCTCCTTCTTCTACTTGATTATGGTTGAGGGAGTATCCATAGGGGTAATTTAGAGAAAATTGATAAATATGATAATGGGTCTTATATTTAGAATCAAAACCAACTCAACAATTAGATTCTATATTAAGAACCGGAAGAGTACTATAATTATAACCGCATATATCATAAAATAGTAGTGTTAACAACAACATTTACTATGCACTTTCAAACATGATTACAGTAAAAGGGTGCATCTATATATCGTTTGTCGATTTTTTTCACTACATATATATATATATATATATATATATATGGATATAGTTAAACTCAAATAACCTGCAAGGTTTATCTTTTAAATCAAATAATGTTCGTCACAATTTTAAAGCAGGAACAGAGTCCAACAAAGAGAGTATATATACTAAAAATTGATCACAGTCAAGTTTTTATTTTATTTTATTTTTTATTATGGCAATTTGACAATGTTCATTTGATCAATTCTTGTTTTTTCATATATATAATCAAACACATCATCTCTTCTCACTGAAAAGGGAAGAATTCCTAGAAAAAAGAAGGCAAAGTTGAATAAAAAAAATTACTAGAAAAAAGAACGCAAAGTTGAATCAGTGTGTTCAATTATGGAATATGATTGTGAAAAGAAAAAAAATAAAATTGGACTGGATTCATAAATTTGACCACAAAAGCATTAAATCGGTCATGACTTGGATTCATACCACCACCTCTCTCATTGAATCAGTCACTATGTTAATTCAAACTCCTTAATTATTGATTTGAATGAAAATTTTGACACTGGAAAAGCTATGAGCACAAATATAGTAATAAAAGCATGAGTAGAAAAAGGTGGTGATGATTGATGAATATAAATGGTGAGCATGATAGAGAAATTATGAATGCATTTTCTTGCGTTTTATTAGTGATGATAAAGTCACAAGAGAGATGTACAGTTTGGTGTTAGACCTAACCCTCTTACGCGTTGTTCTTTACCTACTCACTCCATTAGTTAATGAGAATTGAATTTAGTGAAGGGATGGGAGCTGATATCTAGTAACATGACAAATCAAATGTTTGAATTCCTAATTAAAAGGATATTCATATTTAGTGTCTGACTATACTTTTTATACATGTGTATTAGATGCGCTATTACCTGTATTGACTTTAAATCTAATTTGATTATATTATTTTTTAAAACAATCTCAATTGAATTTTGATGAAAGTCAAATTGTTCAAATTCAAAACCACAACTTCTTGCAAATTGGGAATCATGATTTCATTTCTTAGAGGAATTTTGAATGAATTCTTCAATATTACTCATCTGGTCCTATTTATAAAGTAATTTCAGCATATTTCACACAAATCAAGAAAAACATTAAACTTTATTAATTTTTATTTAAAATTTAATAACTTTCCAACAATATTCCTATTTAATATACATTATACCTTATGTAAATAAAGTTAACATAATAATAAATGAGAGATAAAATCGTATATTCATATAAAAAAAATTTCTTAGTGCCCTATAAATATGACCAAAAATGTCTTCTCTCTGCCCTATAAATAGGACTAGTAGTGTGTGTATATACTCCTCCGGTCCTTAATATATGACCCAATTGCTGAGTTGGTTTTGGTCTTAAATATAATACCCATTTATTATATTTATTAAGTTTTTCTAAATTATCCCTATGGATACTCCCTCAACCATAGTAAAATAGAAGAGGGAGAGAGGGTATTAAGAAAGATGATTATAGTGTTTTAGGAAAAACATGTCACATTTCTTATAATTAACTAACTTACCTAATTTCATTAATCTAATCAAATTAGTTAAATGAGTCTTATATTAAAAACCGGAAGAGTATATATTTATATGTTGGGGAACATTTGTGACGTTGCTTGGTTGAATAAAAGAAAGGGTGGCTAAAGAGAAGTATGATTAAAGTCTTAATTATGATAAGATAGAGAGGCCAGATTAGATTACCTGTTTTTTATCATTATCCCGACAATATCTCCTTTTTTAAGGAAAAAAAATTGTTGGGTTTATTAGCGCAATGCTTTTCTTCAATTTTTTAAATTCAAAATTCTTCAGAGTATACAATTTTTTTGAAAAAATTACATAAAAAAGGAGAAAATGACTGAAAAAAACCTTGAATATAGGAAATTTTCAAAAAATGCAGCTAACACTTCAAAATGACATAAAATGAGGGTAATTTTGATCAAGATTAATATACCCTTGTCTGATCAAGTTATTATTAATTCAAGTTCTGTTATTGTTGTTTCCAATTCACAACATTTTATTTTCAATTCACAAGTCAAATCAAATCCTAATGATCCAATTCAAAAGTTGTTAATTTGAGTTCTATTGTTGTTATTTTTAGTTCACAGCCTGTTATTTTCAATTCATAAAATATATCCTAATGACGAGTTTTTATTATCAATTTAGAACTTGTAATTTCTGTTCAAAAGTTGTTAATTCAAATTATGTTATTGTTATTTATATATTACCTCTATCTTGTTTATACATTCTGTCATACAAGAACAAATTGATTTTTTTTTTTTTTACATTTTCATAATTTCAATTCAGGCTTCCCTAAATTGAACTGACTGATGCTTGGCAATGATATCAACTTGTAATTATCTGTTGGCGAAAAAAAAAAAACTAGGAATTATCGTAGTGGTTGCTGGTTTCACACGTGGCACTCATCGTGCGTCACGCCATGAAATTGCGTGCCTTTCACAAGCAGGAACTGCAACCTTAGCGTCTTTTTCTTTATGGTTTTAAACCACATTCTTGTATTTTGCTATAGGTCTTTTAGTTTCATCTAATTTTAATAAGAGAAAATTCCTAAAAAAATATTTTTAAAATTTAAAATTTCCAATTAATTTTGTTTACTATATTTTAATAATAATTAATAATATTTGAAAAAAATGAAAATATATTTTTGTCTTGTTTCTGATTCGGGATTTTAAAATTTTAGAAATATTTTTTTAACTTTTCTTTTTTAATAAGGCCCTTGTAATTTTTGGCTAGTCAAGTCCTCATGCATTTACCTAATCTTTAACCAGGTGACTTTAGCTTCATGCGACTGATTAAAAAAAGTTGGAGGGACCTGATTAAAAATTAAAAGAAAATAAAACTACATAGACTTGATAAAAATTATGTGAAGCTCAGAAAACTTTCAAAACAATTTTTTAATATAATTTTATAAACGATAAACGATGCTTTTATTTTTCTATTTTTTTTGGCTCAGAATAATTTTTTGGTAAAAAAATGTTTAGGGGGTGTTTGGCAAGATGGAAAAGTGTTTTTTAAAAATATTTTTCTACAAAACGAGACGGACTCCTCTACATATTTATTTTGTATACGTAAAAATATTTTTAAAACCATGATTTGGCTTCTATCCAAACATTCCCTTAGATGAGTAGGGTATCCAATATTTTTCTAATATTTAGAAGTATTGATTATTCGTTCTAGTAATATGCTAATATATATATATATATATATATATATATAGTGCATACATACTAGTAATATACTAATATATATATATGTGTGTGTAGTGCATACATATATATAACATTAAAAAAATTCATGAAGAGCCCGGGAGGGTTGGTCCGCCTAGTTGATAAGAGGAAGGCAAGGCGCCACGTACTTGCCAGTGCATGGGCTCGATCTTGAGAAGTCCCACCTGGGGTGACTCCGGATTTAGTCTGCACTCAAAGGGTGTGGATACCGGAGGGAGAAATAAAAAAAAAATTCATGAAGACAAATAATTTAGATATAGACAGGTAAGCCCCCAGCGCAACCGAACAAAAAATATAATAAAATTAAAATCCCTTAAGATGGTGACTGGGCTGGCGCGATGACATTTTCCATTTTCCTCCTTATTGTTTTTATTAATTTATTATATCATATTATATTACAAATACAAATTATAAAAGTCATACATACATACACACACAGGGATATATATATATACACACAGATATAGAAAGATCCAGAGAGAGAGAGAGAGAAGCCATGGCTGGTCTTCAAAGATCTGAGGTATCATTCCGACGACAAGGTTCGTCTGGGCTTGTTTGGGACGACAGATTCTTATCAGGCGAATTGAACAAGGTGAACCAGAAGGAAGATAATAATGATCGTCCTCAACAACAACATCACAACTCTGAGATTAAAGAGCTTAAGGTAGACGTCGGATCATCCAACACCATCCAGAGAAGCCGTTCCAACGGCGGCTATCGCACCGGAAAAGTGTCTCCGGCTATTGAACCACCGTCTCCGAAGCTCTCCGCATGTGGGTTTTGCAGCGCGTTCGGAAAGCCCGGCGGCGATAGGGGTCAACGAGAGAAAGCAGGCGAAGCGGAGATCAAGGTAATTCATTAAATATTTCTGGATTTTCACGGTGGCCGGAGACAGGATATTCCGTCGGAGTGCGAGAAAAGAAGAACACAAGCATGAATGTTTATGTGTTTAGTTAATTAGTTTAGTGCTTTTTTCTTTTTCTAGATTATTAGTTAGAAAGGTAGAAGTGGCTTTGTTTGATCGATGTTGGGGTGGACGTACGTGATTATATGTGTTAATATTTATGGGATTGTTGAAGAATTTTGATTTTGATTTTTGTACAAAGAAAAAAATTCTGAAAATGGAATATTATCTCATAATTATATGCTAGCCATTGAGGATTTGGAGATTGCCGACAGTCTTTTTCTGCAGCTTCTTTATTACTTCTGAGGTTGATTTGGGGATGATAATCATAATTGCTAGGCGATGAATTTTATGCAACTAGTGATTTCAAATTAAATTTTTTTTCCAACTTTACCCATAAAGAACACAGTTACATTTAAGTACTAATTATAGGAATAAAATTGGCAAATTAAATAGGTGCTCCTGGTCTTATTAATAAGCTTTTAAATTTGGGAATGGATGTGATCCTTTTTATAAACATTAATCCTCTTTCGGTAAATAGGTACACTGAGAGAAACTTTTATATAAATATACAATTTTACTCTTCATTTATTATCATGTTAGCTTTATTTATATGAGGTATAATGTATATTACTATTAAATAAGGATAAAGTTAAAAATTTGTTGAATTTTAAATAAGATCTAATGAAGTTTAAGGTTTTTCTTATTCTATATAAAACATGTTGAAAGTTATTTATAAATAGGACCAAAGGAGAATGAGTTTGTATTGACATTTAATGCTTTTTTTTAGTACGTCTTTAATTATTTATTTCTTATTATATTTTTTCACACATTCTCGTTCATCTTTTTTCTCATTTATTATAAGGACATATTTGGAGACAAAAGTATATTTATAACCTTTTTTTAAAATTAATTTTAACTAATTATTGTTATCTGTGAATTAGTTATTTGAAATTTATAATGACAACCAAAAGAAGTATTAATTACTCTCCAAATAATTCATATTTGGACCAAGTTTTTTTTTTTTAATAAACAACTTATGTTGTGTACCGGGAGCAGTTGGGATTAAAATTCAATAACACATGCATAACGCATTAGTTTAAAAATAAAAACAAGCAAATAAAAGTTGTTATTATTTGAATTCTAATTTCTATGGCTATAATTTGTTATGATATTTTAGAGAAAATAATTAGTTATGATATTTATTCACCAAAATATTAATTGTGAAGATTAGGTAAAACGTGGAATAAGAAAATGATTTTCCTGATTGGATTGGGCGCAAAACCACAACTAATTAATCATGTGCTTCGTTGAATATTCATTTAAATATTTATTCTTCTGCTTATATTCCTCTACTCATATTTATAAGCTATGGAGAAAAAAAGTTTCATTTCATTTGGTATTTTTTTGCCCTCTTTATTTAGTCTTATTTATTTCATATTATTCATAAGTCATATTACTAAATTTTTAATGTGAATATATTATTTAACCTTCTTTTATTATTATGTAGATTATTCTCTTCAAAAGTGTATATATTATATAGGGTAAAATTAAAAACTTGTTAAATTTTATTATTCTACTCCGTTGAAATTCATTTACTAATCTTGTTTCATATTCAGGCCAAAAATAAATAAATCTTGCTTTATCTTTTTTTTTTTGTTGCCCAAATATAGCTTACGCCCTACTAGAAGTATAAAATACTTTTTGGGTGCTTAATATAGGATCTAATTAAAGAGTTGGTGTTTGTCCTCTATATAAGATTTATTTAATAAGTTTATCAATTTTTTTCTAAGCTAACCCCATTAATATCTCCCAAACAATAATTAAGTAGAAAAAGGAAGGAGGAAATTAAATTAAGAAAGACATTTAAGGTGTTTAAAAAAACATATCATATTAATTAATTTAACTAATATTTTTAATCTATTAAAATTAGTTAATTAACTCTTATATTGAGGACCAGAAGAGTAATATATATTAAATATGTATAAGCAATGAATATATATACATATATAGATTATTTTGAAAGTGCTTAAAGGTTAGAAATATGCGCGCGCGCGCACACACATATATATATCGATTTTTACTCAATAATAATTAAATGTGATTCAACAAAACTAAATATCATATATAATATTGAAAATAATCATGTGTATCTGAATTACTTTTTGCTAATAATTTTTTACATGTACAATTACCATAAATATTATTGAAGGCAAATAAATAAATATTAGAGGTAAAATAAATTATAATCTTATCTTTATAACCAAACTAAATTTTTAATTATCTTTTATATTAAAAATTAGAGTTTGTATTAATAAATATGATAGATTGGTAAAGGATATTGTTTGTTGAAGAGATAGATGTTGGTCAACAAATTTACGTGTCACATATTTGCCCACAAAAAACAAAGATTGAAAAAGTAAAAGATGTGGGCTATGTTGTCTGACATAGCCGCAAACTTGGACCACCGCGTTTCTTCTTCCATTTTAAAGCCCATCCTTGATTTCCTCCAAATATTAAAGGATAGGCCTGCCACATTTCAATATTTTTATTCAAAACCAAACTATTATAATCTGTAGTTTTTTTTTGGTCAAATATTATAATCTGTAGTTTACCCAAAAGAAAAAGTAATACTACCTCTAATTCCGGATATAAAAACTAGATAAATAATATATAAATATTGTCTTCTCTAAAATGTTTCTATTAATCATGTGGTAGGTTGTCTCACTTTCGGAAAGAGGAAAACATAAGTTTGAATATTAAAAAATGTAATTGTTGGAAAAACTTTAATCTTAATGCTCCTGGCTTGACAGAGATTAACTTAAAGTCTAAAATAGATTGAGAATACTCTAAGTTATACTAAAATTACCTTTGATGGAAACTTCTTAACATGTGAAATTAATATAAGGATTATGTGGGAGCAAAATAGATAAATATTGGAAACAAAATGAATTGAGATCACATATCTTTGAGACAAAATTGGATCTTTAACTAATTGTTATATTAAGGGTTGGGGGTAATATAATTTATTAAAAATAACTGTTGGTGTGGGATTACTATGAGGCATATGCACAATCCTTCATATATTCCAACTGACCTTCATTGGAAGGAATACTTTTTCTTTTAAATCGATAGCGGAAGGAATCCTTGAAGGAAATGAAGAATGTCATTGATTCCGATATGTACGTGTTGTGTATATGATGAAGGGAATGGTTTCCTTAATTATATAGTAGACCATAAATTTAAAGCTAAAAAGTCCAATTAATCACCCTTGTTTCATATTCATTAGCAGTGCTCTCTTATGAAGGGTGAAGTTTATTTTATGGTTAGGGAATATTTGAGATCATCAATTAAAGAAAATTACTTTTTTGCACTTTCTGGGACAAAAACGTATTTCATATATTTAATTCGTGCAATGTAAAACTTAAAAATTACAAGCCAAACTAAACACCTCTGAATTTTCATCTTCTTTAAACCTTGTCGGCCTTAAGCCTATCATCCTCTCGATTTTGGGAGTTTGGAGGGAATGTTACTAGTATTTGCACATACAAAAGCACTCAACTATTGGATTATCCCTCATACCCTTCTTATAAAAAGCAATTATATATATATATATATATATATATATAGTGATATCCCTAAATACAAGAAACAAATCATCTCTATTTGAAATTTTAAATCAATCTTACAACTTTTTTCCTTAAATATGTATGCAACTTATTATCTTTGTACAATAAACTTCTACTTATTATCTCTCATTTACTCTTTTACAAATAACAGTATAATTATAAAAATATGTATATATCATACATATTTATTATTTTAAACTAAATTTAAATAACATTTTGACTCACATGATTTTGGTAGTGTTTTTTATAATAAATGAGGTAAGGAGTATTTACCAATGAAGAGGGGTAGAGGTAGAGGTATTCATACATCTATTAAAAAGATCAATCTAATTCTATTATTTTATTCTTTTAGAATGTTCTCCCAAGATACAAGACAATCCTCTAAATACACGTGTGGGTGTGTGTATATATGGATATGTGGATTCCTCTAAAATATATTAAAATAATATTCCTAAAATTTATTGGAATATTTTTAAAATGAAAAAATGTGTTTTTAAAAAGTCATGTCTTTATATAAATATATTCAATTAATAAATTTATGTGAGGGGTTTTGTCTTCATATAAATTAATAAATTTATTTAAAGGGTTGTGTTCTCATATAAATTAATATACTTTTATGAGGGGGGTGGTCTTCATATATATTAATATATTTATATGAAGGGTTATGTAGGAAATTACAATATTAAGACCCTACATATTAAATACATTGTATTTATTTAAATTATGTTGGTTCATGAACCAACATAAAGTTGTGACTTTTTATTTAATAAGGTACTATTCCAAAAGGTATCTCTTCAAGGCATTATCTCATGATCTATATAAACCATTCACCATCACTTCATTTGGAAGATATACAATATAACACAACACAAACACTAAAATCAAACTCATTGCTTTTGTCTTTGAGTGCACAGCAGAAATAAAGTTAATTATCACTTTGTAAAGACTATTGTTGTCTTTCTTGAATTTTGGAAGTGCAATCCATATTCAAGATCTTTATTGTATTTGAAGAAAATTTGTCAGACATCCCAACTTGCATCCTATAAGATAGGAATAGGTGAGGGTGAATTAAGTCTAAAGGAAAGTGCTGTGTACGCTTTGAAGACATGTGCACTACTTTCTTGTTCATCTCTTCTTCTTGTACTCTTCAGAGAACCATTCCATGAACAAAATTCTTTTAGACTCATTTAGCTAGTGTTGCCCTACATATGCCCGACCTCTCTAGAAGACATTGGTGACTTCTTGAATATTCTAGGCCTTTCTAGAATCCTTAAGATTCTTCCCGAAGCATATGGATACTACAAACACATTTTAATATCTCTTGATTTTGCCTGTGTTAATTTCAAGATGCCATTGTTACAGAAGGGTATCTTAATCTTCTTTATTTTTAGTTATCTGCATCCATTCTTTTTTTTTGTGTATATCAATCATTTCTTCCATTTATATCTACCACATAGAACGTTTGTGTTGGTTCAAAGATCACTTCAGTGAAGATGCATCTGAATAATGATGAGTCAAAAGGAGTGGGTGTAGATACTTATTATGAAACAAAAGGAAAAGGCAATTTTATAGGAAAATGTCACCTCCTTTCTAACAACAATATTAACGACACAGCTACCTAATCCACAACCGAAAAACCAAAACTATTGCTATATCAAAATAAATTGCCAAATCCTTGCGTATTCCCAAACAACATGTGCACATCCCTCTAATTTTTATATACAAATCCATATTAGGCCATCATCTTTTTCTATAATTTTAACTTACATTTTCTGTCCATGTCTCTTTATCATATTACAAACGAGGTACAATAATGACTAGGAAACCCCCTTATTTATTATGTCATCAATTGGTCCAAAAACAAGTCATTACATTTTCAGTTTAGGGCGAGTGAGAAATTTGACGGGGATCATTGTCCTATATGTAGATCGCTATAAAATAAGTGGAGTTTTTATTACAAATCAGATGTGACTTTTTAGAGCGTATGAAAGCCAAGCCAAGCCAAGTAGAGGGAAAGAAGGCCAGATTCAGGAAGTGATTAATATGACCAAGGCTCCATCTTTCTGTTCCATTTTCAAGTATTTTAATCATTGCGCAATCATTTGACACCACCAGACAAAAAGATCGTCAAAGAAAGAGGAGAGAAATACAAATGAAGGACAAAAGGTTCTCTCTTTATGAGCGAGATTTATATGGGTTTTCTCTTGCTAGACTGCTACACTTTTCATTCCACTTTATTTTCACCATAGAGATTTGAATTGTCAAATTGGCAATCAACAATTCATATTTAACTATTCCTTTTTTCACATTTAAACAATATATTTCTATAAAAATATATCTATATATTGGGAGTAAAATAAATGGAAAGTGCAGTGGAGAGAAACTGTTCTTTCTTTAGCAAATGCCATTGCGTAGGGTTTTGTTTCTTTTCGGGACCCAGCATTGTCGTTATCCTGTTTTAATGAAACTGCAGAAAAAGAATGCGCCTTCAGAATGTGAAATGAACTGTTTATAACTATAATAAGCAGGCATTTGTTTTCAAAATCGTTCTATATGTCTCCTAGTCTGATACTTCAGGTCTGTCTTCAGAGAGAGAGAGATGAGCAACCTGAAATTTTGTTCATGTTCAAGCTTTATTCTTATCTTCATGCTTGGGATTCCACATCTTCTTCCCCACACACAGGGATCTAAAAGGTTATTTTCTGTCATTGACTATGGTGCAGAAGGAGATGGCCAACATAATGATACCAAGGTACGCCATGTCTTCCTTCTATAGCTTCATTAATATTTCTCGGCTCGAACATGGTTTCAGGAAAAAGAAAAGAAACAAACCTCAAGTTTTATTATCGTCATTCCTCATATGTGTAATGGTGCAGGCATTTCAAGAAGCTTGGAAAATAGCTTGCTCGTTGCATGGACGAACAGAGATTTTGTTGCCATATGGGAAAACATTTTTGGTGTATCCACTTGACATTGTGGGACCTTGTCGGTCCAGGGTCACTTTGTTGGTAAGAATTATTAAGAGAAGTGTGTGTGTGTGTAGGTGCGCACACACAATTAATTGATAACGTAGGCACGTGTCTGAGTAAGTATATTGCATGCAGATTCTGATATAAATAGAATGAATATTTCAATTAATAATGAGATTTGAGTTTGTGATGGAGGGATGATCAGATCTTAGGATCAATAGTGGCACCAAAAGATCCAGAGCAGTGGAATGGTTTTGATCGACAGAAATGGCTTTCGTTCAGATGGCTGAATCATCTCACTGTAGATGGTGGTGGCAGTGGCACTATCAATGGAATGGGCCACAATTGGTGGTCCAGATCATGCAAGACCACCCCAAATCATGTATTCTACCTCTTACGCGACTTTTATTCACAAATTTGTTTATATCCATTTCACAAAGTAATGTTATATAATTAGAAAGATAAGAATTTGAATCTTGTCGCCCCAAAAAACAAAAAGAAGATAAACTTTTGAGTTTTTGGGTTAAACCATCAATTAACTGGCTAAGGTTTATATCCTTCTATTCCCCCCCATAAATCACCTGACATCTACATCCGCATGTCTGTTTTAACTTGGAGTTAAATGAGCTATAGACCATTGCATAGAATAAAAGATTTACGCTTTAGCTATAGACACATCTAGACATAAGATTTTTTGTCTGAATTATGAAGGTTTTAGGATGAGTATAGGACTAAAAGTGACTTTAATGTTTTTTTGCAGGCATGTGAAGCCGCTCCAACGGTTAGAGATGGATCTTTCAGTTTCACAGATGTTAGATATGATTACTTTCTCTGTTTTCATTACAGCTGAAGATAGAGCCACAATTACACTGTGCAGGCCGTCACTTTCCATAGATGCTTCCATCTCAGAGTGAAGGACCTCAAATTGCTCAATAGCCAACAAATCCACGTGGCCATCACTAGTTCAAGGAACGTCATCACATCCAATCTCCGAGTGCTAGCTCCTGCCTTTAGCCCCAACACTGATGGAATTCATATTGGTGCTTCAAAGGGTGTTGAGGTCAAGGATTGCTTAATCCAAACAGGTCACTTACTACTTCAAAATTTGAGACTTGTTTTGGTTGTTTATCCTCAAGGACTGCTTGATAAAAAGCTTATCACCACAGGGGATGATTGTATTTCCATAGTCACCAATTCCTCAAAAATCAGGATTACAAACTTATCCTGTGGTCCAGGCCATGGCATCAGGTAAGAGTAACTCTTGCTTTAATTTTAATGTTTAGATCGATGACAGTAAATAATAATAATAATTAAAATCTGAATAAAGAAATTCCAAAATTGAATTTTACTAGGCTTTTCTTCCCTTTCCAAATATATTTCCATTAGCAAGATGACATTGAGGTGTATCATGAAACATGTGGATCTATTGATGTTTGGTTGAAAAAACCATTCTTCAGTATCGGTAGCTTGGGCAAATTCAACACGTGGGAGAAGGTGCAAGATGTAACAGTGGATGGAGCTTTTCTTTACAGAACTGGTAATGGGGTAAGAATCAAGACATGGCAGGTAATCTTTAGAAGATCGTAGTGTTCTCAGCCCTCTTTTTCTCTTTTCTTTTTGTATTGAGACAAAGTTCTTTGAACGTTTAGCATTGATTCATCAATAATGACACAAAATGTGGTATTGAAGTTTTTGCTTCATGTTTGAAAGACTCAGTTTCAGTGTGTATTGATAGGGTGGTGGTGGTTTTGCCTCCGATATCACATTCAGAAAATTTTGATGGATCAAGTATCAAATCCAATAACAATAGATCAATATTACTGTGATTCCTCCATGACATGTCAGAATCAGGTACATAGGAAATTTTATTCCTCTAATCTCTGAGGAAGATGGTTCTAGTTCTAGATGTGTTAACATCAACTGTCTTTCATGAGAGAATCATGCAGAGTTCTGCTGTGAAAGTGAGGCACATATCCTCATCAATATCAGAGGAACATCAGCTTCACATAATGCTATAAAATTTGCATGCAGTGATGCCTCTCCTTGCGAAGATTTACACCTTGAGAATATCTTTCTCGCGCCTTGCTGTGGAGGATTGGTGAGATCTTATTGTTGGGAAGCTCATGGCTTCATTCGGGGTCCTGTGATGCCTTCTGCTTGCTCCCCAGTTTGCCAGAATTTCACTGGTCCAGAAGGATGGTCGGACACAAACTTTTATCCATTTAATCTGAAGCATTAATACTAATCTTTTGGGAATTTAGAGATCTTGTTGAACTGTACTTAATTAGTTTTTGAATTAACTTTCTTTCTTCTCTTTTTTGAATGCAGTCAACTTGCGAATCCTCAAATTGAAAAATACGAGCAGGTGGAAGGTAAGAATGGTATATAGCAAGGCATAACCCTTATCAATTCGGGTGTGTTTATGGAGAGCTCAACCTCCGTACTAATAGTTGAAGTGGTTTTTCATCAATAGTCCCCCCCTCACATGTTTAAGAATTACACTTGACTGAATGAAATAGATCAAACCTTTAGACAGATAGATTTCTGAAGGTGAAAACTCACATTTGAGGAGATTGATTCTCTCCAGTGACAATACCTTCTAAATTCATATCCATTCTCTGCTGATTCAATTGGTTTTCCTGTTCCTTGTTATGTCTCCACAGAGCAACCTGCACTGAGTAAAGTTACCGGAGCTGGATTCAACCAGACTGTAGAAGCAATTCACCATAACTATCGTTATCATAATGTTCTTGTCTTCTTCATTCTCAGTAAATATAATAGAAGCACATCAATATGTGTTATA